>NC_133328.1:653274287-653485295 GCF_042186555.1 Aquarana catesbeiana | reverse complement strand
GGACTCTGATGTAAGGAGGGGGCTCTGTACGGACTCTGATGTAAGGAGGGGCTCTGTGCGGACTCTGATGTAAGGAGGGGCTCTGTGTGGACTCTGATGTAAGGAGGGGCTCTGTGCGGACTCTGATGTAAGGAGGGGCTCTGTGCGGACTCTGATGTAAGGAGGGGCTCTGTGTGGACTCTGATGTAAGGAGGGGCTCTGTGTGGACTCTGATGTAAGGAGGGGCTCTGTGTGGACTCTGATGTAAGGAGGGGCTCTGTGTGGACTCTGATGTAAGGAGGGGCTCTGTGTGGACTCTGATGTAAGGAGGGGCTCTGTGTGGACTCTGATGTAAGGAGGGGCTCTGTGTGGACTCTGATGTAAGGAGGGGCTCTGTGTGGACTCTGATGTAAGGAGGGGCTCTGTGTGGACTCTGATGTAAGGAGGGGCTCTGTGTGGACTCTTGTAAGGAGGGGCTCTGTGTGGACTCTGATGTAAGGAGGGGCTCTGTGTGGACTCTGATGTAAGGAGGGGCTCTGTGTGGACTCTGATGTAAGGAGGGGCTCTGTGTGGACTCTGATGTAAGGAGGGGCTCTGTGTGGACTCTGATGTAAGGAGGGGCTCTGTGTGGACTCTGATGTAAGGAGGGGCTCTGTGTGGACTCTGATGTAAGGAGGGGCTCTGTGCGGACTCTGATGTAAGGAGGGGCTCTGTGTGGACTCTGATGTAAGGAGGGGCTCTGTGTGGACTCTGATGTAAGGAGGGGCTCTGTGTGGACTCTGATGTAAGGAGGGGCTCTGTGTGGACTCTGATGTAAGGAGGGGCTCTGTGCGGACTCTGATGTAAGGAGGGGCTCTGTGCGGACTCTGATGTAAGGAGGGGCTCTGTGTGGACTCTGATGTAAGGAGGGGCTCTGTGTGGACTCTGATGTAAGGAGGGGCTCTGTGTGGACTCTGATGTAAGGAGGGGCTCTGTGTGGACTCTGATGTAAGGAGGGGCTCTGTGCGGACTCTGATGTAAGGAGGGGCTCTGTGCGGACTCTGATGTAAGGAGGGGCTCTGTGTGGACTCTGATGTAAGGAGGGGCTCTGTGTGGACTCTGATGTAAGGAGGGGCTCTGTGTGGACTCTGATGTAAGGAGGGGCTCTGTGCGGACTCTGATGTAAGGAGGGGCTCTGTGTGGACTCTGATGTAAGGAGGGGCTCTGTGTGGACTCTGATGTAAGGAGGGGCTCTGTGTGGACTCTGATGTAAGGAGGGGCTCTGTGCGGACTCTGTAAGGAGGGGCTCTGTGCGGACTCTGATGTAAGGAGGGGGCTCTGTGTGGACTCTGATGTAAGGAGGGGCTCTGTGTGGACTCTGATGTAAGGAGGGGCTCTGTGTGGACTCTGATGTAAGGAGGGGGCTCTGTGTGGACTCTGATGTAAGGAGGGGCTCTGTGCGGACTCTGATGTAAGGAGGGGCTCTGTGTGGACTCTGATGTAAGGAGGGGCTCTGTGTGGACTCTGATGTAAGGAGGGGCTCTGTGTGGACTCTGATGTAAGGAGGGGCTCTGTGCGGACTCTGATGTAAGGAGGGGCTCTGTGTGGACTCTGATGTAAGGAGGGGCTCTGTGCGGACTCTGATGTAAGGAGGGGCTCTGTGCGGACTCTGATGTAAGGAGGGGCTCTGTGTGGACTCTGATGTAAGGAGGGGCTCTGTGTGGACTCTGATGTAAGGAGGGGCTCTGTGTGGACTCTGATGTAAGGAGGGGCTCTGTGTGGACTCTGATGTAAGGAGGGGCTCTGTGTGGACTCTGATGTAAGGAGGGGCTCTGTGTGGACTCTGTAAGGAGGGGGCTCTGTGCGGACTCTGATGTAAGGAGGGGCTCTGTGTGGACTCTGATGTAAGGAGGGGCTCTGTGTGGACTCTGATGTAAGGAGGGGCTCTGTGCGGACTCTGATGTAAGGAGGGGCTCTGTGTGGACTCTGATGTAAGGAGGGGCTCTGTGCGGACTCTGATGTAAGGAGGGGCTCTGTGCGGACTCTGATGTAAGGAGGGGCTCTGTGTGGATTCTGATGTAAGGAGGGGCTCTGTGCGGACTCTGATGTAAGGAGGGGCTCTGTGCGGACTCTGATGTAAGGAGGGGCTCTGTGTGGACTCTGATGTAAGGAGGGGCTCTGTGTGGACTCTGATGTAAGGAGGGGCTCTGTGTGGACTCTGATGTAAGGAGGGGCTCTGTGCGGACTCTGATGTAAGGAGGGGCTCTGTGTGGACTCTGATGTAAGGAGGGGCTCTGTGCGGACTCTGATGTAAGGAGGGGCTCTGTGTGGACTCTGATGTAAGGAGGGGCTCTGTGTGGACTCTGATGTAAGGAGGGGCTCTGTGCGGACTCTGATGTAAGGAGGGGCTCTGTGTGGACTCTGATGTAAGGAGGGGCTCTGTGTGGACTCTGATGTAAGGAGGGGCTCTGTGCGGACTCTGATGTAAGGAGGGGCTCTGTGCGGACTCTGATGTAAGGAGGGGCTCTGTGTGGACTCTGATGTAAGGAGGGGCTCTGTGTGGACTCTGATGTAAGGAGGGGCTCTGTGCGGACTCTGATGTAAGGAGGGGCTCTGTGTGGACTCTGATGTAAGGAGGGGCTCTGTGTGGACTCTGTAAGGAGGGGCTCTGTGCGGACTCTGATGTAAGGAGGGGCTCTGTGTGGATTCTGATGTAAGGAGGGGCTCTGTGTGGACTCTGATGTAAGGAGGGGCTCTGTGTGGACTCTGATGTAAGGAGGGGCTCTGTGTGGACTCTGATGTAAGGAGGGCTCTGTGTGGACTCTGTAAGGAGGGGCTCTGTGCGGACTCTGATGTAAGGAGGGGCTCTGTGTGGATTCTGATGTAAGGAGGGGCTCTGTGTGGACTCTGATGTAAGGAGGGGCTCTGTGTGGACTCTGATGTAAGGAGGGGCTCTGTGCGGACTCTGATGTAAGGAGGGGCTCTGTGTGGACTCTGATGTAAGGAGGGGCTCTGTGTGGACTCTGATGTAAGGAGGGGCTCTGTGTGGACTCTGTAAGGAGGGGCTCTGTGTGGACTCTGATGTAAGGAGGGGCTCTGTGTGGACTCTGATGTAAGGAGGGGCTCTGTGTGGACTCTGATGTAAGGAGGGGCTCTGTGTGGACTCTGATGTAAGGAGGGGCTCTGTGTGGACTCTGATGTAAGGAGGGGCTCTGTGTGGACTCTGATGTAAGGAGGGGGGGCTCTGTGTGGACTCTGATGTAAGGAGGGGCTCTGTGTGGACTCTGTAAGGAGGGGCTCTGTGTGGACTCTGATGTAAGGAGGGGCTCTGTGTGGACTCTGATGTAAGGAGGGGCTCTGTGCGGACTCTGATGTAAGGAGGGGCTCTGTGTGGACTCTGATGTAAGGAGGGGCTCTGTGTGGACTCTGTAAGGAGGGGCTCTGTGTGGACTCTGATGTAAGGAGGGGGCTCTGTGTGGACTCTGATGTAAGGAGGGGGCTCTGTGTGGACTCTGATGTAAGGAGGGGCTCTGTGTGGACTCTGTAAGGAGGGGCTCTGTGTGGACTCTGATGTAAGGAGGGGCTCTGTGTGGACTCTGATGTAAGGAGGGGCTCTGTGTGGACTCTGATGTAAGGAGGGGCTCTGTGTGGACTCTGATGTAAGGAGGGGCTCTGTGCGGACTCTGATGTAAGGAGGGGCTCTGTGCGGACTCTGATGTAAGGAGGGGCTCTGTGTGGACTCTGATGTAAGGAGGGGCTCTGTGTGGACTCTGATGTAAGGAGGGGCTCTGTGCGGACTCTGATGTAAGGAGGGGCTCTGTGTGGACTCTGATGTAAGGAGGGGCTCTGTGCGGACTCTGATGTAAGGAGGGGCTCTGTGCGGACTCTGATGTAAGGAGGGGCTCTGTGTGGACTCTGATGTAAGGAGGGGCTCTGTGTGGACTCTGATGTAAGGAGGGGCTCTGTGTGGACTCTGATGTAAGGAGGGGCTCTGTGCGGACTCTGATGTAAGGAGGGGCTCTGTGTGGACTCTGATGTAAGGAGGGGCTCTGTGTGGACTCTGATGTAAGGAGGGGCTCTGTGCGGACTCTGTAAGGAGGGGCTCTGTGTGGACTCTGATGTAAGGAGGGGCTCTGTGTGGACTCTGATGTAAGGAGGGGCTCTGTGTGGACTCTGATATAAGGAGGGGCTCTGTGTGGACTCTGATGTAAGGAGGGGCTCTGTGTGGACTCTGATGTAAGGAGGGGCTCTGTGCGGACTCTGATGTAAGGAGGGGGCTCTGTGTGGATTCTGATGTAAGGAGGGGCTCTGTGTGGACTCTGTAAGGAGGGGGCTCTGTGTGGACTCTGTAAGGAGGGGGCTCTGTGTGGACTCTGATGTAAGGAGGGGCTCTGTGTGGACTCTGATGTAAGGAGGGGCTCTGTGTGGACTCTGTAAGGAGGGGGCTCTGTGTGGACTCTGATGTAAGGAGGGGCTCTGTGCGGACTCTGATGTAAGGAGGGGCTCTGTGTGGACTCTGATGTAAGGAGGGGCTCTGTGTGGACTCTGATGTAAGGAGGGGCTCTGTGTGGACTCTGATGTAAGGAGGGGCTCTGTGTGGACTCTGTAAGGAGGGGCTCTGTGCGGACTCTGATGTAAGGAGGGGCTCTGTGTGGACTCTGATGTAAGGAGGGGCTCTGTGTGGACTCTGATGTAAGGAGGGGCTCTGTGTGGACTCTGATGTAAGGAGGGGCTCTGTGTGGACTCTGATGTAAGGAGGGGCTCTGTGTGGACTCTGATGTAAGGAGGGGCTCTGTGTGGACTCTGATGTAAGGAGGGGCTCTGTGTGGACTCTGTAAGGAGGGGGCTCTGTGTGGACTCTGATGTAAGGAGGGGCTCTGTGCGGACTCTGATGTAAGGAGGGGCTCTGTGTGGACTCTGATGTAAGGAGGGGCTCTGTGCGGACTCTGATGTAAGGAGGGGCTCTGTGCGGACTCTGATGTAAGGAGGGGCTCTGTGCGGACTCTGATGTAAGGAGGGGCTCTGTGTGGACTCTGATGTAAGGAGGGGGCTCTGTACGGACTCTGATGTAAGGAGGGGCTCTGTGCGGACTCTGATGTAAGGAGGGGCTCTGTGCGGACTCTGATGTAAGGAGGGGCTCTGTGTGGACTCTGATGTAAGGAGGGGGCTCTGTACGGACTCTGATGTAAGGAGGGGCTCTGTGCGGACTCTGATGTAAGGAGGGGCTCTGTGCGGACTCTGATGTAAGGAGGGGCTCTGTGTGGACTCTGATGTAAGGAGGGGCTCTGTGTGGACTCTGATGTAAGGAGGGGCTCTGTGCGGACTCTGATGTAAGGAGGGGCTCTGTGTGGACTCTGTAAGGAGGGGCTCTGTGCGGACTCTGATGTAAGGAGGGGGCTCTGTGTGGACTCTGATGTAAGGAGGGGCTCTGTGCGGACTCTGATGTAAGGAGGGGCTCTGTGTGGACTCTGATGTAAGGAGGGGCTCTGTGCGGACTCTGATGTAAGGAGGGGCTCTGTGCGGACTCTGATGTAAGGAGGGGCTCTGTGCGGACTCTGATGTAAGGAGGGGCTCTGTGCGGACTCTGATGTAAGGAGGGGCTCTGTGCGGACTCTGATGTAAGGAGGGGCTCTGTGTGGACTCTGATGTAAGGAGGGGCTCTGTGTGGACTCTGATGTAAGGAGGGGCTCTGTGTGGACTCTGATGTAAGGAGGGGCTCTGTGCGGACTCTGATGTAAGGAGGGGCTCTGTGCGGACTCTGATGTAAGGAGGGGGCTCTGTGTGGACTCTGATGTAAGGAGGGGCTCTGTGTGGACTCTGATGTAAGGAGGGGCTCTGTGTGGACTCTGATGTAAGGAGGGGCTCTGTGCGGACTCTGATGTAAGGAGGGGGCTCTGTGTGGACTCTGATGTAAGGAGGGGCTCTGTGTGGACTCTGATGTAAGGAGGGGCTCTGTGTGGACTCTGATGTAAGGAGGGGCTCTGTGTGGACTCTGATGTAAGGAGGGGCTCTGTGTGGACTCTGATGTAAGGAGGGGCCTCTGTGTGGACTCTGATGTAAGGAGGGGCTCTGTGCGGACTCTGATGTAAGGAGGGGGCTCTGTGTGGACTCTGATGTAAGGAGGGGCTCTGTGTGGACTCTGATGTAAGGAGGGGCTCTGTGTGGACTCTGATGTAAGGAGGGGCTCTGTGTGGACTCTGTAAGGAGGGGCTCTGTGCGGACTCTGATGTAAGGAGGGGGCTCTGTGTGGACTCTGATGTAAGGAGGGGCTCTGTGTGGACTCTGATGTAAGGAGGGGCTCTGTGCGGACTCTGATGTAAGGAGGGGCTCTGTGTGGACTCTGATGTAAGGAGGGGCTCTGTGTGGACTTTGATGTAAGGAGGGGCTCTGTGTGGACTCTGATGTAAGGAGGGGCTCTGTGTGGACTCTGTAAGGAGGGGCTCTGTGCGGACTCTGATGTAAGGAGGGGGCTCTGTGTGGACTCTGATGTAAGGAGGGGCTCTGTGTGGACTCTGATGTAAGGAGGGGCTCTGTGCGGACTCTGATGTAAGGAGGGGCTCTGTGTGGACTCTGATGTAAGGAGGGGCTCTGTGTGGACTCTGTAAGGAGGGGCTCTGTGCGGACTCTGATGTAAGGAGGGGGCTCTGTGCGGACTCTGATGTAAGGAGGGGGCTCTGTGCGGACTCTGATGTAAGGAGGGGCTCTGTGCGGACTCTGATGTAAGGAGGGGGCTCTGTGTGGACTCTGATGTAAGGAGGGGGCTCTGTGTGGACTCTGTAAGGAGGGGCTCTGTGCGGACTCTGATGTAAGGAGGGGCTCTGTGCGGACTCTGATGTAAGGAGGGGGCTCTGTGTGGACTCTGATGTAAGGAGGGGCTCTGTGTGTACTCTGTAAGGAGGGGCTCTGTGCGGACTCTGATGTAAGGAGGGGCTCTGTGTGGACTCTGATGTAAGGAGGGGCTCTGTGTGGACTCTGTAAGGAGGGGCTCTGTGCGGACTCTGATGTAAGGAGGGGCTCTGTGTGGACTCTGATGTAAGGAGGGGCTCTGTGTGGACTCTGTAAGGAGGGGCTCTGTGCGGACTCTGATGTAAGGAGGGGCTCTGTGTGGACTCTGTAAGGAGGGGCTCTGTGTGGACTCTGTAAGGAGAGGCTCTGTGTGGACTCTGTAAGGAGGGGCTCTGTGCGGACTCTGTAAGGAGGGGCTCTGTGTGGACTCTGATGTAAGGAGGGGCTCTGTGCGGACTCTGATGTAAGGAGGGGCTCTGTGCGGACTCTGATGTAAGGAGGGGCTCTGTGTGGACTCTGTAAGGAGGGGCTCTGTGTGGACTCTGTAAGGAGGGGCTCTGTGCGGACTCTGATGTAAGGAGGGGCTCTGTGCGGACTCTGATGTAAGGAGGGGCTCTGTGCGGACTCTGATGTAAGGAGGGGCTCTGTGCGGACTCTGATGTAAGGAGGGGCTCTGTGTGGACTCTGATGTATTCAATAAATATGGTTTGTTTGAACCTCATTGTGTTCTCTATTGTTGTGTTTATAGGGGGAGGATTGTATTGGGAGCTCTGAAGGGTCAGGTGATGGTCGTGGACATGGTGCATCCTCTGCAGGTGGCCGTGGGTCACGCTTGTCCTTTTCTTCTGCTCCTGGCCGTGTTATTGAGCCACAACATGCAGAAGAGTTGGTGGAGTGGATAACAAAGCCGTCCTCATCCTCCTCATCCTCCTCATCCTCCCCATCCTCCTCATCCTCCCCATCCTCCCCATCCTCCTCGTCCGTCCTCCCCATCCTCCCCATCCTCCTCGTCCTCCCCATCCTCCCCATCCTCCCCATCCTCCTCATCCTCCCCATCCTCCCCATCCTCCTCATCCTCCTCATCCTCCCCATCCTCCCCATCCTCCCCATCCTCCTCATCCTCCCCATCCTCCCCATCCTCCCCATCCTCCCCATCCTCCCCGTCCTCCCCGTCCTCCCCATCCTCCTCATCCTCCTCATCCTCCCCATCCTCCTCATCCTCCCCATCCTCCCCATCCTCCCCATCCTCCTCATCCTCCTCATCCTCCCCATCCTCCTCATCCTCCCCATCCTCCCCATCCTCCCCATCCTCCCCGTCCTCCCCGTCCTCCCCGTCCTCCCCATCCTCCCCATCCTCCCCATCCTCCCCATCCTCCTCATCCTCCCCATCCTCCCCATCCTCCCCATCCTCCCCATCCTCCTCATCCTCCTCGTCCTCCCCATCCTCCCCATCCTCCCCATCCTCCTCATCCTCCCCATCCTCCTCGTCCGTCCTCCCCATCCTCCCCATCCTCCTCGTCCTCCCCATCCTCCCCATCCTCCCCATCCTCCTCATCCTCCCCATCCTCCCCATCCTCCTCGTCCGTCCTCCCCATCCTCCCCATCCTCCTCGTCCTCCCCATCCTCCCCATCCTCCCCATCCTCCTCATCCTCCCCATCCTCCCCATCCTCCTCGTCCGTCCTCCCCATCCTCCCCATCCTCCTCGTCCTCCCCATCCTCCCCATCCTCCCCATCCTCCTCATCCTCCCCATCCTCCCCATCCTCCTCGTCCGTCCTCCCCATCCTCCCCATCCTCCTCGTCCTCCCCATCCTCCCCATCCTCCCCATCCTCCCCATCCTCCTCATCCTCCTCGTCCTCCCCATCCTCCCCATCCTCCCCATCCTCCTCATCCTCCCCATCCTCCCCATCCTCCTCGTCCGTCCTCCCCATCCTCCCCATCCTCCTCGTCCTCCCCATCCTCCCCATCCTCCCCATCCTCCTCATCCTCCCCATCCTCCCCATCCTCCCCATCCTCCTCATCCTCCTCATCCTCCCCATCCTCCTCATCCTCCCCATCCTCCCCATCCTCCCCATCCTCCCCATCCTCCCCATCCTCCTCGTCCGTCCTCCCCATCCTCCCCGTCCTCCTCGTCCTCCCCATCCTCCCCATCCTCCCCATCCTCCTCATCCTCCCCATCCTCCCCATCCTCCTCATCCTCCTCATCCTCCTCATCCTCCCCATCCTCCCCATCCTCCTCATCCTCCCCATCCTCCCCATCCTCCTCGTCCGTCCTCCCCATCCTCCCCATCCTCCTCGTCCTCCCCATCCTCCCCATCCTCCCCATCCTCCTCATCCTCCCCATCCTCCCCATCCTCCCCATCCTCCTCATCCTCCTCATCCTCCCCATCCTCCTCATCCTCCCCATCCTCCCCATCCTCCCCATCCTCCCCATCCTCCCCATCCTCCTCGTCCGTCCTCCCCATCCTCCCCGTCCTCCTCGTCCTCCCCATCCTCCCCATCCTCCCCATCCTCCTCATCCTCCCCATCCTCCCCATCCTCCTCATCCTCCTCATCCTCCCCATCCTCCCCGTCCTCCCCGTCCTCCCCGTCCTCCTCGTCCTCCCCGTCCTCCCCGTCCTCCCCGTCCTCCCCGTCCTCCCCGTCCTCCTCGTCCTCCCCGTCCTCCCCATCCTCCTCATCCTCCCCATCCTCCCCATCCTCCCCATCCTCCCCATCCTCCCCATCCTTCCCATCCTCCCCATCCTCCCCATCCTCCCCATCCTCCCCATCCTCCCCATCCTCCCCATCCTCCCCATCCTCCCCATCCTCCTCATCCTCCCCATCCTCCCCATACTCCCCATCCTCCCCATCCTCCCCATCCTCCCCATCCTCCCCATCCTCCCCATACTCCCCATCCTTCTCATCCTCCCCATCCTCCCCATCCTCCCCATCCTCCCCATCCTCCCCATCCTCCCCATCCTCCTCATCCTCCCCATCCTCCCCATCCTCCCCATCCTCCCCATCCTCCTCATCCTCCCCATCCTCCCCATCCTCCTCATCCTCCCCATCCTCCCCATCCTCCTCATCCTCCCCATCCTCCCCATCCTCCCCATACTCCCCATCCTCCTCATCCTCGCCATCCTCCCCATCCTCCTCCTCATCCTCCCCATCCTCCCCATCCTCCCCATCCTCCCCATCCTCCTCATCCTCCCCATCCTCCCCATCCTCCCCATCCTCCTCATCCTCCCCATCCTCCTCATCCTCCCCATCCTCCCCATCCTCCTCATCCTTCCCATCCTCCCCATCCTCCCCATCCTCCCCATCCTCCCCATCCTCCCCATCCTCCCCATCCTCCCCATCCTCCTCATCCTCCCCATCCTCCCCATCCTCCTCATCCTTCCCATCCTCCCCATCCTCCCCATCCTCCCCATCCTCCCCATCCTCCCCATCCTCCTCATCCTCCCCATCCTCCCCATCCTCCTCATCCTCCCCATCCTCCCCATCCTCCTCATCCTCCCCATCCTCCTCATCCTTCCCATCCTCCCCATCCTCCCCATCCTCCTCATCCTCCCCATCCTCCCCATCCTCCTCATCCTCCCCATCCTCCCCATCCTCCCCATCCTCCTCATCCTCCCCATCCTCCCCATCCTCCCCATCCTCCCCATCCTCCTCATCCTTCCCATCCTCCCCATCCTCCCCATCCTCCCCATCCTCCCCATCCTCCCCATCCTCCTCATCCTCCCCATCCTCCCCATCCTCCCCATCCTCCCCATCCTCCCCATCCTCCCCATCCTCCCCATCCTCCTCATCCTCCCCATCCTCCCCATCCTCCCCATCCTCCCCATCCTCCCCATCCTCCCCATCCTCCCCATCCTCCCCATCCTCCCCATCCTCCTCATCCTCCCCATCCTCCCCATCCTCCCCATCCTCCCCATCCTCCCCATCCTCCTCATCCTCCCCATCCTCCCCATCCTCCCCATCCTCCCCATCCTCCCCATCCTCCCCATCCTCCCCATCGTCCTCATCCTCCCCATCCTCCCCATCCTCCCCATCCTCCCCATCCTCCTCATCCTCCCCATCCTCCCCATCCTCCCCATCCTCCCCATCCTCCTCATCCTCGCCATCCTCCCCATCCTCCCCATCCTCCCCATCCTCCCCATCCTCCCCATCCTCCCCATCCTCCTCATCCTCCCCATCCTCCCCATCCTCCCCATCCTCCCCATCCTCCTCATCCTCGCCATCCTCCCCATCCTCCCCATCCTCCCCATCCTCCCCATCCTCCCCATCCTCCCCATCCTCCCCATCCTCCTCATCCTCCCCATCCTCCCCATCCTCCCCATCCTCCCCATCCTCCCCATCCTCCTCATCCTCCCCATCCTCCCCATCCTCCCCATCCTCCCCATCCTCCCCATCCTCCTCATCCTCCCCATCCTCCCCATCCTCCCCATCCTCCCCATCCTCCCCATCCTCCCCATCCTCCCCATCCTCCTCATCCTCCCCATCCTCCCCATCCTCCCCATCCTCCCCATCCTCCCCATCCTCCTCATCCTCCTCATCCTCCCCATCCTCCTCATCCTCCCCATCCTCCCCATCCTCCTCATCCTCCCCATCCTCCTCATCCTCCCCATCCTCCTCATCCTCCTCATCCTCCTCATCCTCTGTCACTCAGGCTCAGAGTAGTTTTCCTTCCAACACAGCTGCCAAAGTGGCCTATTCCACCGGCTCCTTGTCCACAGTCACTCCTTCCATAGCCCCACCATCATGCACGGAGGAGTCCCCCGAACTATTCGACCACAGTGTTGGGTACATGGTGATGGAGTATGCGCAGAGATTTGAAGGCTCCGATGTTGGTTCACAGGTAGAGGAAGGGAGTAATGTGAGCCTAGAGAGAGGGGGTGCCCAAGAGGGACAAGACACTGGCAGTCATGTTCCCCCAGCCGCAGCATACTGCCAAGTTTTCTCCAGTGATGAGGAGGGAGGGGATGATGAGGTCACTGACTCTACTTGGGTGCCTGATAGGAGAGAAGAGGAGGAGGAGGCACATTTCCAAGGAGGCAGGATGTCCTCTAGGGGGCAGCCACCCTACTGCATCACACCGCAGAGCTACGCAGGTGAAGGGCGCTGCTGACTCCCCGCTGATTTAGAAAAGTTCCTTGGTGTGGGCCTTTTTTGAGACATGTGCAGCAGATCGCACCGTTGCTTTTTACAACTTATGTCTGAAGCAGATCAAGCGTGGCCAGAACAGCAGCCGCTTGGGTGGGCACCACCTGCTTGACCAGACATATGACGACCTCCCATGCAGTCTGTTTCCCGTATACTATATTTGAGATTTAATATCTCTCAGATATGATTTGGGTTAAATGAGAGTTCTTTGACCATTAGTGAAATCTTTAACACAATAACAACATTTATTGGTGAGTAGTTGAAAGTCTATCGAATACACAACCATCTATCTATAGTCTACACCAAGGAAGAAAATATTAGGTCAAAATAAGAGAATTACATGAAGGAATACGGAGTATATTCCAGAAAACATTCATCTACAAACATATTTAGTAAAATGCAGACCTTTCCCATAATTACCCTTTTCACCAAGGTTCCATTCTGATGGTTACTGTCCCATAAAAGTGTGTGTTTCCCTCCCATCTAGTCTGTGTATATCATTACATGCTGATGCCTCATTGGTTGGCATAGCGTGGCTCTGATTGGTGAGCTTCCCTATTCCTGGTTAAGGACTGGCTAAATCTCCAATCCCTATACTTTGCATAAGTCAGCCCCCTCAAATGCAAATCCTTGTGACTCTTCTGAGCAGGAGATTAACTTGAATTTCCCAGGAAGTTAAGTATTGATTACAGGTTGGCCTACCTGCATTGCATATCCCAGCATGGGATCCTTCCAAGTGAGTATGTGTAAAACAATGAGGATTGGATCCCATTGTTTGTATACACAAGGCACTGACTTCTCTGGTCTACCAGAGATTTCTGTGAAGATAATATGTTCCACCCTACATAGATAAAAGCTAAATTAAATATATTCATTAAATATAAATTAAATAAAATAAATTCATAATTACAATATCCATTGGCAACAGCACTTCAAAGACCCACATCAAAGAAAAAAGGTGGACTTCTCCTTGCTCCTCATCTGGGATCTCCAACCCTACTCCAGTCCTCTTGAAAACCTGCACAGGAATGAAGGTATAGCAATAAGTGTGCCAAGTACTTGCAGCCAATCTGCTAGCAGTACACCACCATCTGATTTTAGAGGGCAAATTTCCCTATCCCTGTTGCTAAACCGTAAAAAGAAATTCAGTCCCAGCCATCCACATGCTCAGCGTCTGAATGCTAGCTTGGCCAAATTGCTAGCACTGCAACTACTGCCTTTTCAGCTGGTAGACTCTGCCCCCGTTCGTGAATTTGTGGAATGTGTTGTACCTCAGTTGCAGTTTCCAAAATGCCATTTCTTTTCATGGAAGTCCATTCCGGCTCTCTACCGGCATGTGGAAGGCAATGTTTTTGTCTTGTTGGCAAGGGCGGTCAGCAGTAAGGTTCATGTTACCGCAGACTCATGGTCTAGCAGGCATGGGCAGGGATGTTACCTTTCCTTCACGGCACACTGGGTAACTCTGCTGGCAGCTGGGAAGGATGCAGGACAGGGTTCAGTATTGGAGGTTGTTCCGCCACCACGCCTCCAAAATGCTAGTGGTGATTCTGCCACAGCTCTCTCCTCCACTCCCTTCTCTTCTTCTTCCTCTATGGCCTCTTCTTCAGATTTGTTCCCTGAACCTGCGGTGCTCCATAAGTGTTCAAGGAGCTAAGCAAGCACTCAGGCAAAGAGATGCCATGCGGTGCTTGAGTTACATAGTTACATAGTAGGTGAGGTTGAAAAAAGTCAGGTGACAGATGCACACCGTTGGGGTCAGGAGCGCACCATAAAGGTAGTGGACCCTACGGCTGACTGCTGCGGATGGGAGTCTAGGTGGTTAAGGAAGGCAGGTCCGCTGAAACACCAACTCGGATCCCACAGGGGCTAGAGTGTAAGATTCCCCAGGGTGCGAGTCTAAGAGCCAGCAGGTGTTCACCAGAGCCTCTAGTGGTGACGATGGATTGGGCTGCAACTGGCTCCAGGTCGCGACCCCCAGGGTCTCCCAGCTCACGCACACAGTAGGCTACAGGAGGACAGAGATAGTAAGGGAATAAGCCAAAGGTCAGGGCGACTAGCAGACAAGGATAAACATAGAACACGCCAAAGGTCGGGGTCACAAGCAGGCAAGGATAGTCGAGAACAAGCCAAGATCGGTAGCTGAAATCAGACGTAGAAGACACAGCAAGATGCACACGGAAGCTAAACACACAAAGGTTCATCAGCAAGGCAGGCTTGCAGTGCACAGGTTAATATAGAGTTCCCTGATAGGAGCTGGGGTGGAGCCATGCTTTGAGGAGATATTATTTAAGTAGCCAGGTGAGAGTGGCTGGCCTCTAAAGGCGAACACATGGAGGAGAGGTAAGCTGACAGACAAAGATTACTGCATAACCATGGCAGCTTCGTTCAGTCAGAGGAAGAGCGGTGGAGAAGGTGGCTGGCTGACCGATGCCTTTAGACAATTTTTCAGTCCTCAACGCAAGGTCTGATTGGTTCAAGCAACCTTCGCCAACGTCTGCATTACATGGTGCAGGAATATCTAGAGGCAAGAGCAGACTTGGAGATTTTTCCAACAGACCATCCACTGGGTTACTGGGTCTTGAGGATGGACCACTGGACAGAACTTTCTCAATATGCAATTGATCTACTGGCCTGTCCTGTATCCAGCGTTCTTTCTGAACGCACATTCAGTGCTGCTGGAGGGTTTGTAACGGATCATAGAGTGTGCCTGTCCACAGACTCCGTTGATAGGCTCACATTCATAAAAATGAATCAGTCTTGGATCAGCAGCTATCAAGCACCTGATGCTGATGTAAGTGATTGATTTTTCTATGGATGTGGGATCCCGTGAAGACTGCCTATGCTGAGTGACTATCCTATTCCTCCTCAATCTTGATGATGCTAGCTTCCAACAATATTTTTAGTTTAGAGCACCACCACCACTGCCTAAGGCCCAATTTTTCTGTCCCTGTTTAACAGGGGCATGTAATGACAATTTCTGATATAATATTTCACAGCAGGGCCCGTTCCCAACAAGAGTATCTGTGAGGGGTTACAGTGTTTTGGCACCACCACCACCCAAGGCCCAATTTTTCTGCCCCTGTCCCAGCAGCAGAAAAAAAGGACAAGCATGCCCCACTGCCACCTGCAGAAGATGCACCATGTCCATGACCAGCACTGTGGACTGTAGACTACACTGTATTGTGTACTGTGTACACCAACAGAAAAGTAGTAGCAACTGCAATAGGGGTGCACGGGACAGTGTACTGTGTACACCGCCTGAAGTATAGTAGAAACAGTACACCAGGAACAGCCTGCAGTCAGATATAGCTAAACTGTATGCAGTGGATATATATATAAATATATATCTATATATATATATATATATATATATATATATATATATATATATATATATAGATATATGAGACTGTCTGTATATATATATATATTAAATACACTGCAGCTAACTGAATAATCTGCCTGCCTGCTCAATCTAAATGACACTCTTGCTCCGTCCACACCAACTACACACTACACGGGGGGCGACGTTTAGGCAGCCTTATATAGTGTGGGGCGTGAACTTAGTCCCCCTGAGCCATGATTGGAGAAAGGCACCCTGCCTTTGGCCAATTATGGCTCTCTTAGCTGAGGGCGCTGGGATTGGCCAAAGCATGCAGGTCATGGTACATGCTCTGGCCAATCATCATACAGCAATGCACTGAGCTCCCGCAGTGCATTATGGGGCGTTACGCGCCACTCGAATTTGGCGTGAACGGCCCATAATGTTTGGTTTTTGACGAATGGGCGAACAGCCAATGTTCGAGTCGAACTCATGTTCAACCCGAACAGAAAGCTCATCCCTAGATGTCACTATCAGACAGGGGATGTCACTTTCTCCTTCTCTGTGATGTCACCATCAGACAGGTGATGTCACTTTCTCCTCCTCTATGATGTCACCATCAGACAGGTGATGTCACTTTCTCCTCCCCTATGATGCCACTATCAGACAGGTGATGTCACTTTCTCCTCCCCTATGATGCCACTATCAGACAGGTAATGTCACTTTCTCCTCCTCTATGATGTCACCATCAGACCGGTGATGTCACTTTCTCCTCCCCTATGATGCCACTATCAGACAGGTGATGTCACTTTCTCCTCCTCTATGATGTCACTATCAGACAGGTGATGTCACTCTATCTCTCTCTCTGGCAGGTTATGATGCCCGGAAGCCCCCCGCAGCGACCGTGCGATAAGGAGAAGGGCTGACAGAGGGCCCCCCATAGTCATCCTGAGGTCTCCACCCACCAACCAACCGTCATCCCTGTCCTTCACCTCTGCCATGAGCAGCAACCAGGTCTCCTCTGAGATTCATGAGATTGTCTCATCTGTCATCCGCAATGTAAGTACAGCCCCCTCTGGGGTCAATCCTAAGTGCAGAAAATGACTACCGCCCCTTCCAGGTTCACTCAGACCTACAGAATGTAAGTACTGCCCCTTCCAGGGTCACTGCTATGGGCAGAGTGTGAGTACCTCCCCTTTCAGGGTCACTCCTATGTGCAGAATATACGTACCACCCCTTCCAGGGTCACTCAGATCTACGAAATGTAAGTATCGCCCCTTCCAGGCTCACTCAGATCTACAAAATGTACACAATCTGTACACAGGAGTGAACCTGGAAGTACTTACATGTTTTACACATAAGTGACCCTGGAAGAGGCGGTACTTACATTATGTACCTAGCGGTGACCGTGGAAGGGGCGGTACTTACACGCTGTACACATGAGTGACCCTGGAAGGGGTGGTACTTACATTTTGTAGGTCTGAGTGACCCCTAAAGGGGCAGAGTGTGAGTACCGCCTCAACCAGAAACCACTATACACCCCTGTAGGGGTCACTTAGACCTGTAAAATGTACAGTATCTGACAAAAGTGAGTACACCCCTAAGTGAAAATGTCCAAATTGGGCCTCGTTAGTGTTACAAGGTCTCAGGTGTGAATGGGGAGCAGGTGTGTTAAATTTGGTGTTATCGCTCTCACTCTCTCATACTGGTCACTGGAAATACAACATGGCACCTCATGGCAAAGAACGCTCTGAGGATCTGAAAAAAAGAATTGTTGCTCTACATAAAGATGGCCTAGGCTATAAGAAGATTGCCAAGACCCTGAAACTGATCTGCAGCACGGTGGCCAAGACCATACAGCGGTATAACAGGACAGGTTCCACTCAGAACAGGCCTCGCCATGGTCCACCAAAGAAGTTGAGGTCACGTGCTCAGCGTCATATCCAGAGGTTGTCTTTGGGAAATAGACGTATGAGTGCTGCCAGCATTGCTGCAGAGGTTGTAGGGGTGGGGGGTCAGCCTGTCAGTGCTCAGACCATACACCACACACTGCATCAAATTGGTCTGCATGGCTGTCATCCCAGAAGGAAGCCTCTTCTAAAGATGATGTACAAGAAAGCCCACAAACAGTTTTCTGAAGACAAGCAGACTAAGGACATGGATTACTGGAACCATGTCCTGTGGTCTGGTGAGACCAAGATAAGCGTATTTGGTTCAGATGGTGACAAGCGTGTGTGGGGGCAACCAGGTGAGGAGGACAAAGACAAGTGTGTCTTGTCTACAGTCAAGCATGGTGGTGGGAGTGTCATGGTCTGGGGCTGCATGAGTGCTGCCGGTGTCTTGCCGAGAAAGTTCCCTCGGCGGATAAGTTCCCCCCTGTACTGCGCAGCGCCTGCGCAGTACGAACTACTGTCAGCCGCCGGAGATAGCCGAAGCTCAAACGCTTCAATCAGCTGTACACGGCGCCTGCGCTCTGGGTCCAGGTTCCTTCCCCACCATCCAAGTGGACCTAGAGGGGGAATCTAAAAGAGCTGAGCGAAGCGAGGCCGTGCCCGAAGCGTGGCGAGCGAAGCGTGGCGAGCGAAGCGAGCCCGCGAGGGGCCCTCTTACAGGCGCCATGTACAGCTGAGTTTCAGCTATTCCGCTTCGGCTATTTCTGCCGGATCCTACTGCGCAGGCACCGAGCGGAACTTTCTCGGCAGAACACCGGCACTGGGGGGCTACAGATCATTGAGGGAACTATGAATGCCAACATGTACTGTGACATACTGAAGTAGAGCATGATCATCATGGAGGAGGGGAAGAGGACTCCAGTGACAACCTGTGAAGCTCTGGTGACCTCCATGCCCAAGAGGGTTAAGGCAGTGCTGGAAAATAATGGCGGCCACACAGAATATTGACACTTTGGGCCCAATGTGGAGATTTTCACTTAGGGGTGTACTGACTTTTGTTGCCAGCGGTTTAGACATTAATGGCTGTGTGTTGAGTTATTTTGAGGGGACAGTAAATTTACACTGTTATACAAGCTGTACACTCACTACTTTACATTGTAGACAAGTGTCATTTCTTCAGTGTTGTCACATGAAAAGATAGAAGGAAAGATTTGTGAGAGAGGGGTGTACTCACTTTTGTGAGATACTGTAAATATTGCCCCTTTAGGGGTCACTCAGACCTAAGGAATGTAAGTACCACCCCTTCCAGGGTCACTTATGTGTACAGCGTGTGAGTACCGCCCCTTCCAAGGTCACTGCTATGTACATAATGTAAGTACCCGCCTCTTCCAGGGTCAATTATGTGTAAAGCATGTAAGTACCACCCCTCCCAGGGTCACTCCTACTTACAGAGTGAATACCGCCACAACCAGAACCCCCTATACACAGCCAGAACCTCCTATAAACGACCAGATCCACACTACACTTCACAACCAGAACTCCCTATACACAACCAGAACTCCCTATACACAACCAAAACTCCCTATACACAACCAAAACTCCCTATACACAACCAGATCCACACTTCACAACCAGATCCACACTTCACAACCAGAACTCCCTATACACAACCAGAACTCCCTATACACAACCAAAACTCCCTATACACAACCAGATCCACACTTCACAACCAGATCCACACTTCACAACCAGAACTCCCTATACACGACCAGAACTCCCTATACACGACCAGAACTCCCTATACACGACCAGAAACCCCTATACACAACCAAAACTCCCTATTCAAAACCAAAACTCCCTATACACAACCAGATCCACACTTCACAACCAGATCCACACTTCACAACCAGAACTCCCTATACACGACCAGAACTCCCTATACACGACCAGAACTCCCTATACACAACCAGAACCCCTGTACACAACCAGATCCACACTACACAACCAGAACTCCCTATACACGACCAGAACCCAATATACACAACCAGATCCACACTACACAACCAGAACCCCCTACACACGACCAGTACTCCCTATACACAACCAGTACTCTCTATACACAACCAGATCCCCCTATACACAATCAGATCCCCCTATACACAACCAGAACCTGCATTACACAACCAGAACCCGCTATACGCAGCCAGAACCCATCATACACAACCAGATCCCCCTACACACAACCACATCCCCCTATACACAACCAGAACCCGCTATACACAACCAGAACCCATCATACACAACCAGAACCCATCATACACAACCAGAACCCATCATACACAACCAGAACCCATCATATACAACCAGAACCCCCTATACAGGACCAGATCCACCCTACACTAATGGAATCCCCTATACACAACCAGAACCCCCTATACACAACCAGAACCCCCTATACACAACCAGAACCCCCTATACACAACCAAAACCCCCTATACACAACCAGAACCCCCTATACACAACCAGATCCACCCTACACATTCAGATTCAGATCTCCTGCCAATTCATGTCTGTGGCTGGTGCAGATCAGGTTTAGTCTTGGTATGTAGAACATTTGGGTGATGGTAATAATGCACTCCATGAACAAAGATTGGAGTTTGTGCACCTTCGGGGGGGGGGGGGGGGGGGGACCTGAATGGACACTTCTATTCCTATTTATTGTAAGACCACACAAGGTAAGATATGTCTGTCGGAGAGACATGGAGGCCACCAAGGCTCATCACCTTCTCAATATACTAACTGCCAATATGAGTTACTGAACTAAGGTAAGCATGTAGCCAGTGAAGTCAGGACACTTACCTGTATGGTCAGGTCAACAAAAAGTCAAAACTAGTATTTTGAGTCAGATTGTCATTGTATTGTGAATTGTCTTCTGCATTCAGAAGGGGGAGGCGGTGGAGGAGAACCGCACACAGACACAGTCACATGTCTGTTAGGGTAACTCAGTGGACCATCACCTATAGGACTGGCAGGTTCTCATGTTTTATTAGTTGTTTCCTGCCTGACACAGAAGCCAATCTCTGTCTGTCTGATTGCATGTGTTTACTCTGCAGTTAATCAGTAACCGATGCCTCACCTGCACACATCAGATCTCCGGATGGGAGTTGGTTAATTCTAACTCTGAGGGTCTCTGAGGGATTCCGCATCCTCAACAGGGCCCGGTCTGAGGGGTGTAATGGTAGGGAAAGGGTCACCCTGACATCTGAAGGGTTAAATGGGGTCCTGTGTCCTCCAGACCTACACGTGACAGTGCTCAGGCCTCCACTGCTTGTGTCAGGGTGTCTGAACCCCTACCCTAATACTGGTGCCCAGGCCTCTAGTGCTTGTGTGAAGTCTGGACCCCTATCTTAAAACTGGTGCCCAGGCCTCTACTGCTTGTGTCAGGGTCTGGACCCCTACCTTACAACCAGGGCCCAGGCCTTCACTGCTTGCGTCTGGACCCCTACCTTACAACCGGTACTCAGACCTCTACTGCTTGTGTCTGGACCCCTCTGACTGACACCTTCTATGGACTTCCTTCTGAACCAGGTGAGATGCCTTCATGAGAAGATGAACTCCTAAAACCGGCTCCAATGACCCCTGTACACAGTTTTCTGTATCCATCACTTGTTTCCCTGACACTGTACTCTGTTTCTGAAGGTTCCTTAGCAACCTGAATGTGTGTCTGAATGTCCCCTTAACATTGTATTGTGTTTTTATCTGTTCCCTGTATCTACATTCTTTATCCAGCAATTCTATGACACCGTATTCTGTGCCTGACTTTCCCTTAATATTGTCAGAAAATAGATAAATATCAGGAAACAGCCAGCTGCTGAATACAATTGATAGGAAACAGTCACAATTACATTGTATTCTGGATCTGACTGTTCTCTGACATTGTATTCTGGATCTGATTCTTCCCTGACATTGTATTCTGGATCTGACTGTTCTCTGACATTGTATTCTGGATCTGACTGTTCTCTGACATTGTATTCTGGATCTGACTGTTCTCTGACATTGTATTCTGGATCTGACTGTTCTCTGACATTGTATTCTGGATCTGACTGTTCTCTGACATTGTATTCTGGATCTGACTGTTCTCTGACATTGTATTCTGGATCTGACTGTTCCCTGACATTGTATTCTGGATCTGACTGTTCTCTGACATTGTATTCTGGATCTGACTGTTCTCTGACATTGTATTCTGGATCTGACTGTTCTCTGACATTGTATTCTGGATCTGACTGTTCTCTGACATTGTATTCTGGATCTGACTGTTCTCTGACATTGTATTCTGGATCTGACTGTTCTCTGACATTGTATTCTGGATCTGACTGTTCTCTGACATTGTATTCTGGATCTGACTGTTCTCTGACATTGTATTCTGGATCTGACTGTTCTCTGACATTGTATTCTGGATCTGACTGTTCTCTGACATTGTATTCTGGATCTGACTGTTCCCTGACATTGTATTCTGGATCTGACTGTTCCCTGACATTGTATTCTGGATCTGACTGTTCTCTGACATTGTATTCTGGATCTGACTGTTCCCTGACATTGTATTCTGGATCTGACTGTTCTCTGACATTGTATTCTGGATCTGACTGTTCTCTGACATTGTATTCTGGATCTGACAGTTCTCTGACATTGTATTCTGGATCTGACTGTTCTCAGACATTGTATTCTGGATCTGACTGTTCTCTGACATTGTATTCTGGATCTGACTGTTCTCTGACATTGTATTCTGGATCTCACTGTTCTCTGACATTGTATTCTGGATCTCACTGTTCTCTGACATTGTATTCTGGATCTGACTGTTCTCTGACATTGTATTCTGGATCTGACTGTTCCCTGACATTGTATTCTGGATCTGACTGTTCTCTGACATTGTATTCTGGATCTGACTATTCTCTGACATTGTATTCTGGATCTGACTGTTCTCTGACATTGTATTCTGGATCTGACTCTTTCCTGACATTGTATTCTGGATCTGACTGTTCTCTGACATTGTATTCTGGATCTGACTATTCTCTGACATTGTATTCTGGATCTGACTGTTCTCTGACATTGTATTCTGGATCTGACTGTTCCCTGACATTGTATTCTGGATCTGACAGTTCTCTGACATTGTATTCTGGATCTGACTGTTCTCTCACATTGTATTCTGGATCTGACTGTTCTCTCACATTGTATTCTAGATCTGACTGTTCTCTGACATTGTATTCTGGATCTGACTGTTCTCTGACATTGTATTCTGGATCTGACTGTTCCCTGACATTGTATTCTGGATCTGACTGTTCTCTGACATTGTATTCTGGATCTGACTGTTCTCTCACATTGTATTCTGGATCCTGGTACTCAGGCTTCTACTGCTTGTGTCTGGACCCCTCTGACTGACACCTTCTATGGATTACCTTCTGAACCAGGTGAGATGCCTTCATGAGAAGATGAACTCCTAAAACCGGCTCCAATGACCCCTGTACACAGTTTTCTGTATCCATCACTTGTTTCTCTTACACTGTCCTCTGTTTCTGAAGGTTCCTTAGCAACCTGAACTTGTGTCTGAATGTCCCCTTAACATTGTATTGTGTTTTTATCTGTTCCCTGTATCTACATTCTTTATCCAGAAATTCTATGACACCGTATTCTGTGCCTGACTGTTCCTTAATATTGTCAGAAAATAGATAAATAGATGTAGTGCTGATAGGTAAATCTTGTGGGTTACTTGTTAGAGGAAGTTAGATTTGCCTCTGTTCCAGCTTGGCTGAGTTGCATGTGGTTCCACATTGTGCCGGTGGGTGTCGTTGTCACCATCGGCAGGTGTTGGAAAAGCAACGTGTTGAAGTGTATGGATGCTTCTCTGTCCCGGAGACAACTTGGTGGAGGTGGTCCTCTGAGTTGCATTCTGGGAGAGGGTATTTATGGGACAGATGCCATGTTTTAGGGTCGTTTTCAGCCACCTGCTGGCCCTCCTGGCCAACAGGTAAGCACTAGGAATACCACCTTGTGGTCCTCCATTCCGGAGGCCCGCGTCGCTGCGGCGTGTGGGTGGGCCCAGAAGCATGTCTGGGGCTTACCACAGCAGCAGAGGAATGGTCCTGAGCTGTCTGTCCTGAGTGAAGAAGCTGGACAACCGGGGAGATCCCAGGGGAGGACCCGTCATGGAAGGATCATGCAGAGTGCTGGTCTGGAGAGGGGCCTGGTGACTCGGTTGGAGGACGTATCCTGAAGTAATCTTACCGCATAGTACTGCCGGGTCGGCTTAAAGGTTCAAGTACTGTGTCTGATATTCATATCAAACCAATACATCCTGTGGCAGAGGATCGTACGGGTTCTATTCCAGATAAGTCTGTAGCAGAGACTTTTGTTCGTGCTGCGTACTGGCTGCTAGGCAAGTGAGAGAGGCCTATCCAGGCGGGCAAAGATTAAATCCTACAAAAGGGGAGACTATTCAACTACAAGCGTTCAATCACAAAGAATGTTCTGAAGAAATACAACAGAAAGGTATTTGAGCTTCCCTGCAGCTTTCCTACTACCTCTTTCCTGTTACTTCCCTAGTTCGTTTTATTAAAGCATTGGAAAACCTACTCAAGTGTTTGGTGCTTATATTGTCCAGAGGTAAACTCAACGGAACCCTAGACCCGGTGACGGTGAAACAGAGGTATCGAGAGTGAAGGTAACAGCCCGCTTAAACCAGCAGCTCCACCGAGAGTTATTGCTACATAGATAAATATCAGGAAACAGCCAGCTGCTAAATACACCTGATAGGAAACAGTCAGTTACATTGTATCCAGGATCTGACTGTTCCCTGACATCGTATTCTGGATCTGACTGTTTTCTGGCATTGTATTCTGGATCTGACTGTTTTCTGGCATTGTATTCTGGATCTGACTCCTCCCTGACATTGTATTCTGGATCTGACTGTTCTCTGACATTGTATTCTGGATCTGACTCCTCCCTGACATTGTATTCTGGATCTGACTGTTCTCTGACATTGTATTCTGGATCTGACTGTTCCCTGACATTGTATTCTGGATCTGACTGTTCTCTGACATTGTATTCTGGATCTGACTGTTCCCTGACATTGTATTCTGGATCTGACTGTTCTCTGACATTGTATTCTGGATCTGACTCTTTCCTGACATTGTATTCTGGATCTGACTGTTGTCTCACATTGTATTCTGGATCTGACTGTTCTCTGACATTGTATTCTGGATCTGACTGTTCCCTGACATTGTATTCTGGATCTAACTGTTGTCTGACATTGTATTCTGGATCTGACTGTTGTCTGACATTGTATTCTGGATCTGACTGTTCTCTGACATTGTATTCTGGATCTGACTCTTTCCTGACATTGTATTCTGGATCTGACTGTTGTCTCACATTGTATTCTGGATCTGACTGTTGTCTCACATTGTATTCTGGATCTGACTGTTCCCTGACATTGTATTCTAGATCTGACTGTTCTCTGACATTGTATTCTTGATCTGATTCTTCCCTGACATTTTATTCTGGATCTGAATGTTTTCTGGCATTGTATTCTGGATCTGACTGTTCTCTGACATTATATTCTGGATCTGACTGTTCTCTGACATTGTATTCTGGATCGGACTGTTCTCTGACATTGTATTCTGGATCTGACTGTTCCCTGACATTGTATTCTGGATCTGACTCCTCCCTGACATTGTATTCTGGATCTGACTGTTCCCTGATATTGTATTCTGGATCTGACTGTTCTCTGACATTGTATTCTGGATCTGACTGTTCTCTGACATTGTATTCTGGATCTGACTGTTCCCTGACATTGTATTCTGGATCTGACTGTTCTCTGACATTGTATTCTGGATCGGACTGTTCTCTGACATTGTATTCTGGATCTGACTGTTCCCTGACATTGTGTTCTGGATCTGACTCCTCCCTGACATTGTATTCTGGATCTGACTGTTCCCTGACATTGTATTCTGGATCTGACTCCTCCCTGACATTGTATTCTGGATCTGACTGTTCCCTGATATTGTATTCTGGATCTGACTGTTCTCTGACATTGTATTCTGGATCTGACTGTTCTCTGACATTGTATTCTGGATCTGACTGTTCCCTGACATTGTATTCTGGATCTGACTGTTCTCTGACATTGTATTCTGGATCGGACTGTTCTCTGACATTGTATTCTGGATCTGACTGTTCCCTGACATTGTGTTCTGGATCTGACTCCTCCCTGACATTGTATTCTGGATCTGACTGTTCTCTGACATTGTATTCTGGATCTGACTGTTCTCTGACATTGTATTCTGGATCTGACTGTTCCCTGACATTGTATTCTGGATCAGACTGTTCTCTGACATTGTATTCTGGATCTGACTGTTCCCTGACATTGTATTCTGGATCTGACTGTTCTCTGACATTGTATTCTGGATCTGACTGTTCTCTGACATTGTATTCTGGATCTGACTGTTCCCTGACATTGTATTCTGGATCTGACTGTTCCCTGACATTGTATTCTGGATCTGACTCCTCCCTGACATTGTATTCTGGATCTGACTGTTCTCTGACATTGTATTCTGGATCTGAATGTTCTCTGACATTGTATTCTGGATCTGACTGTTCCCTGACATTGTATTCTGGATCTGACTCCTCCCTGACATTGTATTCTGGATCTGACTGTTCCCTGACATTGTATTCTGGATCTGACTGTTCCCTGATATTGTATTCTGGATCTGACTGTTCCCTGACATTGTATTCTGGATCAGACTGTTCTCTGACATTGTATTCTGGATCAGACTGTTCTCTGACATTGTATTCTGGATCTGACTGTTCTCTGACATTGTATTCTGGATCAGACTGTTCCCTGACATTGTATTCTGGATCTGACTGTTCTCTGACATTGTATTCTGGATCTGACTGTTCCCTGACATTGTATTCTGGATCTGACTGTTCTCTGACATTGTATTCTGGATCCGACTGTTCTCTGGCATTGTATTCTGGATCTGACCGTTCCCTGACATTGTATTCTGGATCTGACTGTTCTCTGACATTGTATTCTGGATCTGACTGTTCTCTGACATTGTATTCTGGATCTGACTGTTGTCTGACATTGTATTCTGGATCTGACTGTTCCCTGACATTGTATTCTGGATCTGACTGTTCTCTGACATTGTATTCTGGATCTGACTCTTTCCTGACATTGTATTCTGGATCTGACTGTTGTCTCACATTGTATTCTGGATCTGACTGTTCTCTGACATTATATTCTGGATCTGACAGTTCTCTGACATTGTATTCTGGATCTGACTCTTCCCTGACATTGTATTCTGACTGTTCTCTGACATTGTATTCTGGATCTGATTCTTCCCTGACATTTTATTCTGGATCTGAATGTTCTCTGACATTGTATTCTGTATCTGACTGTTCTCTGACATTGTATTCTGTATCTGACTCTTTCCTGACATTTTATTCTGGATCTGACTGTCCCCTGACATTGTATTCTGGATCTAACTCTTTCCTGACATTGTATTCTGGATCTGACTGTTCTCTGACATTGTATTCTGGATCTGATTCTTCCCTGACATTTTATTCTGGATCTGAATGTTCTCTGACATTGTATTCTGGATCTGACTGTTCTCTGACATTGTATTCTGGATCTGACTGTTCCCTGACATTGTATTCTGGATCTGACTGTTCTCTGACATTGTATTCTGGATTTGACTGTTCTCTGACATTGTATTCTGGATCTGACTGTTCTCTGACATTGTATTCTGGATTTGACTGTTCTCTGACATTGTATTCTGGATCTGACTGTTCTCTGACATTGTATTCTGGATCTGACTGTTCTCTGACATTGTATTCTGGATCTGACTGTTCTCTGACATTGTATTCTGGATCTGACTGTTCTCTGACATTGTATTCTGGATCTGACTGTTGTCTGACATTGTATTCTGGATCTGACTGTTCTCTGACATTGTATTCTGGATCTGACTGTTCTCTGACATTGTATTCTGGATCTGACTCCTCCCTGACATTGTATTCTGGATCTGACTCTTTCCTGACATTGTATTCTGGATCTGACTGTTCTCTGACATTGTATTCTGGATCTGACTCTTCTCAGACATTGTATTCTGGATTTGACTGTTCTCTGACATTGTATTCTGGATCTGACTGTTCTCTGACATTGTATTCTGGATCTGACTCCTCCCTGACATTGTATTCTGGATCTGACTGTTCCCTGACATTGTATTCTGGATCTGACTGTTCCCTGACATTGTATTCTGGATCTGACTGTTCTCTGACATTGTATTCTGGATCTGACTGTTCTCTGACATTGTATTCTGGATCTGACTCCTCCCTGACATTGTATTCTGGATCTGACTCTTTCCTGACATTGTATTCTGGATCTGACTGTTCTCTGACATTGTATTCTGGATCTGACTGTTCTCTGACATTGTATTCTGGATCTGACTGTTCTCTGACATTGTATTCTGGATCTGACTGTTCTCAGACATTGTATTCTGGATTTGACTGTTCTCTGACATTGTATTCTGGATCTGACTGTTCTCTGACATTGTATTCTGGATCTGACTCCTCCCTGACATTGTATTCTGGATCTGACTGTTCTCTGACATTGTATTCTGGATCTGACTGTTCCCTGACATTGTATTCTGGATCTGACTGTTCTCTGACATTGTATTCTGGATCTGACTGTTCTCTGACATTGTATTCTGGATCTGACTGTTCTCTGACATTGTATTCTGGATCTGACTTTTCCCTGACATTGTATTCTGGA
Organism: Aquarana catesbeiana; assembly: GCF_042186555.1. NCBI lineage: Eukaryota > Metazoa > Chordata > Amphibia > Anura > Ranidae > Aquarana > Aquarana catesbeiana. The sequence goes on along the minus strand of NC_133328.1, from coordinate 653,457,373 downwards.
TCTGACTGTTCTCTGACATTGTATTCTGGATCTGACTGTTCTCTGACATTGTATTCTGGATCTGACTTTTCCCTGACATTGTATTCTGGATCTGACTTCTCCCTGACATTGTATTCTGGATCTGACTGTTCTCTGACATTGTATTCTGGATCTGACTGTTCTCTGACATTGTATTCTGGATCTGACTGTTCTCTGACATTGTATTCTGGATCTGACTGTTCCCTGACATTGTATTCTGGATCTGACTCCTCCCTGACATTGTATTCTGGATCTGACTGTTCTCTGACATTGTATTCTGGATCTGACTGTTCCCTGACATTGTATTCTGGATCTGACTCCTCCCTGACATTGTATTCTGGATCTGACTGTTCCCTGACATTGTATTCTGGATCAGACTGTTCTCTGACATTGTATTCTGGATCTGACTGTTCCCTGACATTGTATTCTGGATCTGACTGTTCCCTGACATTGTATTCTGGATCTGACAGTTCTCTGACATTGTATTCTGGATCTGACTGTTCCCTGACATTGTATTCTGGATCTGACTGTTGTCTGACATTGTATTCTGGATCTGACTGTTGTCTGACATTGTATTCTGGATCTGACTGTTGTCTGACATTGTATTCTGGATCTGACTGTTCTCTGGCATTGTATTCTGGATCTGACCGTTCCCTGACATTGTATTCTGGATCTGACTGTTCTCTGACATTGTATTCTGGATCTGACTGTTCCCTGACATTGTATTCTGGATCAGACTGTTCTCTGACATTGTATTCTGGATCTGACTGTTGTCTGACATTGTATTCTGGATCTGACTGTTCTCTGACATTGTATTCTGGATCTGACTGTTCTCTGACATTGTATTCTGGATCTGACTGTTGTCTGACATTGTATTCTGGATCTGACTGTTCTCTGACATTGTATTCTGGATCCGACTGTTTTCTGACATTGTATTCTGGATCTGACTGTTCTCTGACATTGTATTCTGGATCTGACTGTTCTCTGACATTGTATTCTGGATCTGACTGTTCTCTGACATTGTATTCTGGATCCGACTGTTTTCTAACATTGTATTCTGGATCTGACTGTTCTCTGACATTGTATTCTGGATCTGACTGTTCTCTGACATTGTATTCTGGATCTGACTGTTCTCTGACATTGTATTCTGGATTGACTCTTACCTGAGATTGTATTCTGGATCTGACTCTTCCCTGACATTGTATTCTGGATCCAACTGTTCCAGTCTGGACCCTTACATTACAACCAGGGACCAGCCTCTACTGCTTGTGTCTGGACCCCTCTGACTGACACCTTCTATGGATTACCTTCTGAACCAGTTGAGATGCCTTCATGAGAAGATGAACTCCTAAAACCGGCTCCAATGACCCCTGTACACAGTTGTACTCAGTGGACAATACATGGGCTCTGTATGCCCTGGGCTGTAAGACTGGGTTATGCTCTTAAGCCAATGGGCTGTTGGAATGTTATTAGTGGACCATGGACTACATGCCATGGGCCATGTTCTGCACCCCGTGGACTGTACACCATATGAGTTATGGAGTGTTCTGCACCCCGTGGACTGTACACCGTATGAGGTATGGAATGTTCTGCACCCCATGGACTGTACACCATATGAGGTATGGAATGTTCTGCACCCCGTGGGCTGTACACCATATGAGGTATGGGATGTTCTGCACCCCGTGGACTGTACACCATATGAGGTATGGAATGTTCTGCACCCCGTGGACTGTACACCATATGAGGTATGGAATGTTCTGGCCCCCGTGGACTGTACACCGTATGAGGTATGGAATGTTCTGCACCCCATGGACTGTACACCATATGAGGTATGGAATGTTCTGGCCCCCGTGGACTGTACACCGTATGAGGTATGGAATGTTCTGCACCCCGTGGGCTGTACACCATATGAGGTATGGGATGTTCTACACCCCGTGGACTGTACACCATATGAGATATGGGATGTTTTACACCCTGTGGACTGTACACCATATGAGGTATGGGATGTTCTACACCCCATGGACTGTACACCATATGAGATATGGGATGTTCTACACCCCGTGGACTGTACACCATATGAGATATGGGATGTTCTACACCCTGTGGACTGTACACCATATGAGGTATGGGATGTTCTACACCCCGTGGACTGTACACCATATGAGATATGGGATGTTTTACACCCTGTGGACTGTACACCATATGAGGTATGGGATGTTCTACACCCCGTGGACTGTACACCATATGAGATATGGGATGTTCTACACCCCGTGGACTGTACACCATATGAGATATGGGATGTTCTACACCCTGTGGACTGTACACCATATGAGGTATGGGATGTTCTACACCCCGTGGACTGTACACCATATGAGATATGGGATGTTCTACACCCCGTGGACTGTACACCATATGAGGTATGGGATGTTCTACACCCCGTGGACTGTACACCATATGAGATATGGGATGTTCTACACCCCGTGGACTGTACACCATATGAGATATAGGATGTTCTACACCACGTGGACTGTACACCATATGAGGTATGGGATGTTCTACACCCCGTGGACTGTACACCATATGAGGTATGGGATGTTCTACAACCCGTGGACTGTACACCATATGAGGTATGGGATGTTCTACACCCCGTGGACTGTACACCATATGAGATATGGGATGTTCTACACCCCGTGGACTGTACACCATATGAGGTATGGGATGTTCTACACCCCGTGGACTGTACACCATATGAGGTATGGGATGTTCTACACTCCGTGGACTGTACACCATATGAGGTATGGGATGTTCTACACCCCGTGGACTGTACACCATATGAGGTATGGGATGTTCTACACCCCGTGGACTGTACACCATATGAGGTATGGCATGTTCTGCACCCCGTGGACTGTACACCATATGAGGTATGGCATGTTCTGCACCCCGTGGACTGTACACCATATGAGATATGGGATGTTCTACACCCCGTGGACTGTATACTATATGAGGTATGGGATGTTCTGCACCCCGTGGACTGTACACCATATGAGGTATGGGATGTTCTACACACAGACAGTTGGGATTGACATCTGTCCATACAGTTGGGTTCCTGGAACTCTAACTGACGGAAGTTCATGATCTCCACATGAATTATTCTCTGCACTACAAGTGACATTGTTGAGATTGTCAATATTTGATGTGGAAGAAATTCAGATATTTCTTAATGTCCCCGTGCCCTTGTGACGCTCTACAATCTCATACTGTATACTGATAAGCTAGAAGGGGAGGTATTGTCCCCACAATGTCAGCCCTACCTCCATATGTCCTCCTTCCAGTCTTACTTCAGATCATTCTCCTCTCTCCGCTAGTACCTGAGCCTCACTGCTGGACATGGAGAAGGTAAGTGATCCACCAATGGGTCTACCCAACCAGCCATTGCTCAGTATGAATTTTCTGACTTTAGCACCTCACCTGGCCTGATTCCACCCTTCTACCATTGCTTCCAATCTCAGATGAATGGTTCCCCTCATCTGACCCTGTGTGTCCTCTGCTGTGACCTATTTCAGGCAGGTAGAGATATTATTAGTTATCAGCCATTTCATGGATCAGAAAGAAGGCCATTTAAAGGTAACGATATGCAAAGAGCAATGCCGTGCCATCACCTGTAGCAACAGTTCTGTTTAATTAGATCTGTGGCTGGTTGCTGTGGTGTAAAGCACCATATTCATGTGAAAAGCCTGCCCTTGTTTGGCCACTTTTTGTGGTGCTTCTTGTCCTGGAAACTTACACTCCGGAGAGCAACAACTTTGCATACTTGGCCAACAAAGTCAAATTTCCCATCCTTGCAACCATGGCAACCATACTGAGGTTGTAGATGGTCTTTCCTAGCACATGCTCCCCCCCCCACCCCCCTTCTCCTCTAGAATTCTACATTTGCATGGAATGTAGCATCCCTAGGAATGGCCCTGTGTTACCTGCACTGAGCATTTCATCTTGTGTGAGATATGAGATGGGTCTCTAAAGATGAGGCTGGGTTTCAGCGTTCCTTATTAGAATATAGCGAATGATCAAGAGATTCCAGACTAAGAGCAGACCTTCCCTCTACACACTCGCATGTAAGTGAGGATCTGAAGGAAAGTTTGGGGGATCTTTGCACTGTGTGTAGATCACCTGGAAGGCTTGGACTGCTTTAAACCAGAATTTCCCTTGTAGTGATAATACCAATATTTGGACGTTGACTTTATCAACAGAACTAAGACCAAGAGCTGCAGGAAAGGTATCAGACCAGGAGGTTCTTCTACTCTAATGATCCAATATCTGGAGATTGGCGTATAATTATCACCTAAACTAATCCCAACATTTCTGTCTTCTCTGTCTCCAGCCGCCTCCTGAACTCTCCCCTCAGACATCCCTTCAATATGAAGAGGAAGGAGACGTGATCCAGGCCCTTGTTGTGGAGAGATTTGAAGATATCCTGCAAGATGCTCATCCTCGGAGTCCAACAGAGCTGGGAAAGAGCTACAGCGAGGAGGACTTCCAGTGTAAGAGGGCCCTTCCATAGATAGAGAGTGTGGGTGATGGGAAACCCAGAGTCCAGGGAGTGATGTTAGATTATTACTCTACTGATGAGTACCATGTGTGATGAGAGGTGGTGGGTACCATGTGTGATCAGAGGTGGTGGGTACCATGTGTGATGAGACATGGTGAGTACCATGTGTGATGGGAGGTGGTGAGTACCATGTGTGATGGGGGATGATGAGTACTATGTGTGATGGGAGATGGTGAGTACCATGTGTGATGGGAGGTGGTGAGTACCATGTGTGATGGGAGGTGGTGAGTACCATGTGTGATGGGGGATGAGGAGTACTATGTGTGATGAGAGGTGATGAGAGGTGGTGAGTACCATGTGTGATGGGGGATGATGAGTACCATGTGTGATCAGAGGTGGTGGGTACCATGTGTGATGAGACATGGTGAGTACCATGTGTGATGGGAGGTGGTGAGTACCATGTGTGATGGGGGATGATGAGTACTATGTGTGATGAGAGGTGGTGGGTACCATGTGTGATCAGAGGTGGTGGGTACCATGTGTGATCAGAGGTGGTGGGTACCATGTGTGATGAGACATGGTGAGTACCATGTGTGTTGGGAGGTGGTGAGTACCATGTGTGATGGGAGGTGGTGAGTACCATGTGTGATGGGGGATGATGAGTACCATGTGTGATGGGAGGTGGTGAGTACCATGTGTGATGGGAGGTGGTGAGTACCATGTGTGATGGGGGATGAGGAGTACTATGTGTGATGAGAGGTGGTGAGTACCATGGGTGATGGGAGATGATGAGTACTATGTATGTTGGGAGGTGGTGAGTGCCATGTGTGATGGGGGATGATGAGTACCATGTGTGATGGGAGGTGGTGAGTACCATGTGTGATGGGAGGTGGTGAGTACCATGTGTGATGGGGGATGATGAGTACCATGTGTGATGGGAGGTGGTGAGTACCATGTGTGATGGGGGATGATGAGTACCATGTGTGATGGGAGGTGGTGAGTACCATGTGTGATGGGAGGTGGTGAGTACCATGTGTGATGGGGGATGATGAGTACTATGTATGTTGGGAGGTGGTGAGTACCATGTGTGATGGGGGATGATGAGTACCATGTGTGATGGGAGGTGGTGAGTACCATGTGTGATGGGAGGTGGTGAGTACCATGTGTGATGGGGGATGATGAGTACCATGTGTGATGGGAGGTGGTGAGTACCATGTGTGATGGGGGATGATGAGTACTATGTGTGATGGGAGATGGTGAGTACCATGTGTGATGGGAGGTGGTGAGTACCATGTGTGATGGGGGATGAGGAGTACTATGTGTGATGAGAGGTGATGAGAGGTGGTGAGTACCATGTGTGATCAGAGGTGGTGGGTACCATGTGTGATGAGACATGGTGAGGACCATGTGTGATGGGAGGTGGTGAGTACCATGTGTGATGGGGGATGAGGAGTACTATGTGTGATGAGAGGTGATGAGAGGTGGTGGGTACCATGTGTGATCAGAGGTGGTGGGTACCATGTGTGATCAGAGGTGGTGGATACCATGTGTGATGAGACATGGTGAGTACCATGTGTGTTGGGAGGTGGTGAGTACCATGTGTGATGGGAGATGGTGAGTACCATGTGTGATGGGAGGTGGTGAGTACCATGTGTGATGGGAGGTGGTGAGTACCATGTGTGATGGGGGATGAGGAGTACTATGTGTGATGAGAGGTGGTGAGTACCATGGGTGATGGGAGATGATGAGTACTATGTATGTTGGGAGGTGGTGAGTACCATGTGTGATGGGGGATGATGAGTACCATGTGTGATGGGGGATGATGAGTACCATGTGTGATGGGGGATGATGAGTACCATGTGTGATGGGAGGTGGTGAGTACCATGTGTGATGGGAGGTGGTGAGTACCATGTGTGATGGGAGGTGGTGAGTACCATGTGTGATGGGAGGTGGTGAGTACCATGTGTGATGGGGGATGATGAGTACTATGTATGTTGGGAGGTGGTGAGTACCATGTGTGATGGGGGATGATGAGTACCATGTGTGATGGGAGGTGGTGAGTACCATGTGTGATGGGGGATGATGAATACCATGTGTGATGGGAGGTGGTGAATACCATGTGTGATGGGGGATGATGAGTACCATGTGTGATGGGAGGTGGTGAGTACCATGTGTGATGGGAGATGGTGAGTACCATGTGTGATGAGAGATGGTGAGTGTGATGTACCATGTGTGTTGGGAGGTGGTGAGTACCATGTGTGATGGGAGGTGGTGAGTACCATGTGTGATGGGAGGTGGTGAGTACCATGTGTGATGGGGGATGATGAGTACCATGTGTGATGGGAGGTGGTGAGTACCATGTGTGATGGGAGGTGGTGAGTACCATGTGTGATGGGGGATGATGAGTACCATGTGTGATGGGAGGTGGTGAGTACCATGTGTGATGGGGGATGATGAGTACTATGTGTGATGGGAGATGGTGAGTACCATGTGTGATGGGAGGTGGTGAGTACCATGTGTGATGGGGGATGAGGAGTACTATGTGTGATGAGAGGTGATGAGAGGTGGTGAGTACCATGTGTGATCAGAGGTGGTGGGTACCATGTGTGATGAGACATGGTGAGGACCATGTGTGATGGGAGGTGGTGAGTACCATGTGTGATGGGGGATGAGGAGTACTATGTGTGATGAGAGGTGATGAGAGGTGGTGGGTACCATGTGTGATCAGAGGTGGTGGGTACCATGTGTGATCAGAGGTGGTGGATACCATGTGTGATGAGACATGGTGAGTACCATGTGTGTTGGGAGGTGGTGAGTACCATGTGTGATGGGAGATGGTGAGTACCATGTGTGATGGGAGGTGGTGAGTACCATGTGTGATGGGAGGTGGTGAGTACCATGTGTGATGGGGGATGAGGAGTACTATGTGTGATGAGAGGTGGTGAGTACCATGGGTGATGGGAGATGATGAGTACTATGTATGTTGGGAGGTGGTGAGTACCATGTGTGATGGGGGATGATGAGTACCATGTGTGATGGGGGATGATGAGTACCATGTGTGATGGGGGATGATGAGTACCATGTGTGATGGGAGGTGGTGAGTACCATGTGTGATGGGAGGTGGTGAGTACCATGTGTGATGGGAGGTGGTGAGTACCATGTGTGATGGGAGGTGGTGAGTACCATGTGTGATGGGGGATGATGAGTACTATGTATGTTGGGAGGTGGTGAGTACCATGTGTGATGGGGGATGATGAGTACCATGTGTGATGGGAGGTGGTGAGTACCATGTGTGATGGGGGATGATGAATACCATGTGTGATGGGAGGTGGTGAATACCATGTGTGATGGGGGATGATGAGTACCATGTGTGATGGGAGGTGGTGAGTACCATGTGTGATGGGAGATGGTGAGTACCATGTGTGATGAGAGATGGTGAGTGTGATGTACCATGTGTGTTGGGAGGTGGTGAGTACCATGTGTGATGGGAGGTGGTGAGTACCATGTGTGATGGGAGGTGGTGAGTACCATGTGTGATGGGGGATGATGAGTACCATGTGTGATGGGAGGTGGTGAGTACCATGTGTGATGGGAGGTGGTGAGTACCATGTGTGATGGGGGATGATGAGTACCATGTGTGATGGGAGGTGGTGAGTACCATGTGTGATGGGGGATGATGAGTACTATGTGTGATGGGAGATGGTGAGTACCATGTGTGATGGGAGGTGGTGAGTACCATGTGTGATGGGGGATGAGGAGTACTATGTGTGATGAGAGGTGATGAGAGGTGGTGAGTACCATGTGTGATCAGAGGTGGTGGGTACCATGTGTGATGAGACATGGTGAGGACCATGTGTGATGGGAGGTGGTGAGTACCATGTGTGATGGGGGATGAGGAGTACTATGTGTGATGAGAGGTGATGAGAGGTGGTGGGTACCATGTGTGATCAGAGGTGGTGGGTACCATGTGTGATCAGAGGTGGTGGATACCATGTGTGATGAGACATGGTGAGTACCATGTGTGTTGGAAGGTGGTGAGTACCATGTGTGATGGGAGATGGTGAGTACCATGTGTGATGGGAGGTGGTGAGTACCATGTGTGATGGGAGGTGGTGAGTACCATGTGTGATGGGGGATGAGGAGTACTATGTGTGATGAGAGGTGGTGAGTACCATGGGTGATGGGAGATGATGAGTACTATGTATGTTGGGAGGTGGTGAGTACCATGTGTGATGGGGGATGATGAGTACCATGTGTGATGGGGGATGATGAGTACCATGTGTGATGGGGGATGATGAGTACCATGTGTGATGGGAGGTGGTGAGTACCATGTGTGATGGGAGGTGGTGAGTACCATGTGTGATGGGAGGTGGTGAGTACCATGTGTGATGGGAGGTGGTGAGTACCATGTGTGATGGGGGATGATGAGTACTATGTATGTTGGGAGGTGGTGAGTACCATGTGTGATGGGGGATGATGAGTACCATGTGTGATGGGAGGTGGTGAGTACCATGTGTGATGGGGGATGATGAATACCATGTGTGATGGGAGGTGGTGAATACCATGTGTGATGGGGGATGATGAGTACCATGTGTGATGGGAGGTGGTGAGTACCATGTGTGATGGGAGATGGTGAGTACCATGTGTGATGAGAGATGGTGAGTGTGATGTACCATGTGTGTTGGGAGGTGGTGAGTACCATGTGTGATGAGAGGTGATGAGAGGTGGTGAGTACCATGTGTGATGAGAGGTGATGAGAGGTGGTGAGTACCATGTGTGATGGGGGATGGTGAGTACCATGTGTGATGGTGAGTACCATGTGCAATGGGGGATGCTGAGTACCATGTGTGATGGGAGGTGGTGAGTACCACGTGTGATGGGAGGTGGTGAGTACCATGTGTGATGAGAGGTGATGAGAGGTGGTGAGTACCATGTGTGATGGGGGATGGTGAGTACCATGTGTGATGGGGGATGGTGAGTACCATGTGTGATGGGAGGTGGTGAGTACCACGTGTGTTGGGAGGTGGTGAGTACCATGCGGGATGGGGGATGATGAGTACCATGTGTGATGGGAGATGGTGAGTACCATGTGTGATGGGAGGTGGTGAGTACCATGTGTGATAGGAGGTGGTAAGTACCATGTGCGATGGGAGGTGATGAGAGGTGGTGAGTACCATGTGTGATGGGAGGTGGTGAGTACCATGTGTGATGGGGGATGGTGAGTACCATGTGTGATGGGGGATGGTGAGTACCATGTGTGATAGGAGGTGGTAAGTACCATGTGCGATGGGAGGTGATGAGAGGTGGTGAGTACCATGTGTGATGGGGGATGATGAGTACCATGTGTGATGGGGGATGGTGAGTACCATGTGTGATGGGAGATGGTGAGTACCATGTGTGATGGGAGGTGGTGAGTACCATGTGTGATGGGGGATGGTGAGTACCATGTGTGATGGGGGATGGTGAGTACCATGTGTGATGGGGGATGGTGAGTACCATGTGTGATGGGGGATGGTGAGTACCATGTGTGATGGGAGGTGGTGAGTACCATGTGTGATGGGAGGTGGTGAGTACCATGTGTGATGGGAGATGGTGAGTACCATGTGTGATGGGAGGTGGTGAGTACCATGTGTGATGGGGGATGGTGAGTACCATGTGTGATGGGGGATGGTGAGTACCATGTGTGATGGGAGGTGGTGAGTACCATGTGTGATGGGAGGTGGTGAGTACCATGTGTGATGGGAGGTGGTGAGTACCATGTGTCTGGAACTGTATCTGGTCTGGGACTGTTGCTATAGTTACATAGTAGGTGAGGTTGAAAAAAGACACAAGTCCATCAAGTCCAACCTATGTGTGTGATTATGTGTCAGTATTACATTATATATCCCTGTATATTGCGGTCATTCAGGTGATTATCTAATAGTTTCTTGAAGCTATCAATGCTCCCGCTGAGACCACCGCCTGTGGAAGGGAATTCCACATCCTTGCCGCTCTTACAGTAAAGAACCCTCTACGTAGTTTAAGGTTAAACCTCTTTTCTTCTAATTGTAATGAGTGGCCACGAGTCTTATTAAACTCTCTTCTGCGAAAAAAGTTTTCTCCCTATTGTGGGGTCACCAGTCCGGTATTTGTATATTGTGGGGTCACCAGTCTGGTATTTATATATTGTGGGGTCACCAGTCCGGTATTTGTATATTGTGGGGTCACCAGTCCGGTATTTATATATTGTGGGGTCACCAGTCCGGTATTTATATATTGGGGAGTTACCAGTCCGGTATTTATATATTGTGGGGTCACCAGTCTGGTATTTATATATTGTGGGGTCACCAGTCCGGTATTTGTATATTGTGGGGTCACCAGTCCGGTATTTATATATTGTGGGGTCACCAGTCCGGTATTTGTATATTGTGGGGTCACCAGTCCGGTATTTATATATTGTGGGGTCACCAGTCCGGTATTTGTATATTGTGGGGTCACCAGTCCGGTATTTATATATTGTGGGGTCACCAGTCCGGTATTTGTATATTGTGGGGTCACCAGTCCGGTATTTATATATTGTGGGGTCACCAGTCCGGTATTTGTATATTGTGGGGTCACCAGTCCGGTATTTATATATTGTGGGGTCACCAGTCCGGTATTTGTATATTGTGGGGTCACCAGTCCGGTATTTATATATTGAGGGGTCACCAGTCCGGTATTTATATAATGAAATCATATCCCCTCTCAAGCGTCTCTTCTCCAGAGAGAATAAGTTCAGAGCTCACAACCTTTCCTCATAACTAAGATCCTCCAGACCCTTTATTAGCTTTGTTGCCCTTCTTTGTAGTCGCTCCATTTCCAGTACATCCTTCCTGAGGACTGGTGCCCAGAACTGGACAGCATACTCCAGGTGCGGCCGGACCAGAGTCTTGTAGAGTGGGAGAATTATCGTTTTATCTCTGGAGTTGATCCCCTTTTAATGCCAATATTCTGTTTGCTTTATTAGCAGTAGCTTGGCATTGCCTGCCATTGCTGAGCCTATCATCTACTAGGACCCCCAGGTCCTTTTCCATCCTAGATCCCCCCAGAGGTTCTCCCCCCAGTCTATAGATTGCATTCAGATTTTTACCACCCAAATCCATTATTTTACATTTTTCTACATTGAACCTCATTTGCCATGTAGTCGCCCCTCCCCCATTCATTTGTTCAGGTCTTTTTGCAAGATTTCCACATCCTGCGGAGAAGTTATTGCCCTGCTTAGCTTAGTATCGTCTGCAAATACAGAGATTGAACTGTTTATCCCATCCTCCAGATCGTTTATGAACAAATTAAATAGGATTGGTCCCAGCACAGAACCCTGGGGGACCCCACTACCCACCCCTGACCATTCTGAGTACTCCCCATTTATCACCACCCTCTGAACTCGCCCTTGTAGCCAGTTTTCAATCCATGTACTCACCCTATGGTCCATGCCAACGGACCTTATTTTGTACAGTAAACGTTTATGGGGAACTGTGTCAAATGCTTTTGCAAAATCCAGATACATCACGTCTACGGGCCTTCCTTTATCTAGATGGCAACTCACCTCCTCATAGAAGGTTAATAGATTGGTTTGGCAAGAACGATTCTTCATGAATCCATGCTGATTACTGCTAATGATACCGTTCTTATTACTAAAATCTTGTATATAGTCCCTTATCATCCCCTCCAAGAGTTTACATACTAATGATGTTAGGCTAACTGGTCTGTAATTCCCAGGGATGTTTTTTGAGCCCTTTTTAAATATTAGTGCTACATTGGCTTTTCTCCAATCAGCTGGTACCATTCCAGTCAATAGACTGTCTGTAAAAATTGGGAACAACGGTCTGGCAATCACCTGACTGAGTTCCCTAAGTACCCTCGGATGCAAGCCATCTGGTCCCGGTGAATTATTAATGTTAAGTTTCTCAAGTCTAATTTTAATTCTGTCCTCTGTTAACCAGAGGTCTGGGACTGTAGCTGGTCTTATGCCCTGTACACACGGTCGGACATTGATCGGACATTGATCGGACATTCCGACAACAAAATCCTAGGATTTTTTCCGACGGATGTTGTCTCAAACTTGTCTTGCATACACACGGTCACACAAAGTTGTCGGAAAATCCGATCGTTCTAAACGCGGTGACGTAAAATACGTAAGTCGGGACTATAAACGGGGCAGTGGCCAATAGCTTTCATCTCTTTATTTATTCTGAGCATGCGTGGCACTTTGTCCGTCGGATTTGTGTACACACGATCGGAATTTCCGACAACAAAAGATTTTGTTGTCGGAAAATTTTATATCCTACTCTCAAACTTTGTGTGTCGGAAAATCCGATGGAAAATGTGTGATGGAGCCCACACACGGTCGGAATTTCCGACAACAAGGTCCTATCACACATTTTCCGTCGGAAAATCCGACCGTGTGTACGGGTCATTAGACTGTAGCTGGTCTGGAACTGTAGCTGGTCTGGGACAGTAGCTGGTCTGAGACAATAGCTGGTCTGGGACTGTAGATGGTCTGAGACAGTAGCTGGTCTGAGACAGTAGCTGGTTTGAGACAGTAGCTGGTCTGAGACTGTAGCTGGTCTGGGACAGTAGCTGGTCTTGGACTGTAGATGGTCTGGGACAGTAGCTGGTCGGAGACTGTAGCTGGTCTAGGACTGTTGCTGTGTGGGACAATAGCTGGTCTGGGACAGTAGCTGGTCTGGGAAAGTAGCTGGTCTTGGACAGTAGCTGGTCTTGGACTATAGATGGTCTGGGACAGTAGCTGGTCTGAGACAGTAGCTGGTCTTGGACTGTAGATGGTCTAGGACAGTAGCTGGTCTGGGACAGTAGCTGGTCAGGGACTGTTGCTGTGTGGGACAATAGCTGGTCTGGGACAGTAGCTGGTCTGGGAAAGTAGCTGGTCTGGGACAGTAGCTGGTCTTGGACAGTAGCTGGTCTGGGACTGTAGGTGGTCTGGGACAGTAGCTGGTCTGGGACTGTAGCTGGTCTGGGACAGTAGCTGGTCTTGGACTGTAGATGGTCTGGGACAGTAGGTGGTCTGGGACAGTAGGTGGTCTGGGACAGAAGGTGGTCTGAGACAGTAGCTGGTCTTGGACAGTAGCTGGTCTTGGACAGTAGCTGGTCTGGGACAATAGCTGGTCTGGGACTGTAGCTGGTCTGGGACTGTAGCTGGTCTGGGACAGTAGCTGGTCTTGGACAGTAGCTGGTCTGGGACAGTAGCTGGTCTGGGACAGTAGCTGGTCTGGGACAGTAGCTGGTCTTGGACTGTAGATGGTCTGGGACAGTAGCTGGTCTTGGACTGTAGATGGTCTGGGACAGTAGATGGTCTGGGACAGTAGCTGGGCTGGGACAGTAGCTGGTCTGAGACTGTAGCTGGTCTGTGACCGTTGCTGTGTGGGACAATAGCTGGTCTGGGACTGTAGCTGGTCTGGGACTGTAGCTGGTCTGGGACAGTAGCTGGTCTGGGACTGCAGCTGGTCTGGGACTGTAGCTGGTCTGGGACTGTAGCTGGTCTTGGACTGTAGCTAGTCTGGGACTGTAGATGGTCTGGGTCAGTAGCTGGTCTGGGACTGTTGCTGTGTGGGACAATAGCTGGTCTGGAACTATAGCTGGTCTGAGACAGTAGCTGGTCTGAGACAGTAGCTGGTCTGAGACAGTAGCTGGTCTGAGACTGTAGCTGGTCTTGGACAGTAGCTGGTCTGGGACAGTAGCTGGTCTTGGACTGTAGATGGTCTGGGACAGTAGCTGGTCGGAGACTGTAGCTGGTCTAGGACTGTTGCTGTGTGGGACAATAGCTGGTCTGGGACAGTAGCTGGTCTGGGACAATAGCTGGTCTGGGACAGTAGCTGGTCTGGGAAAGTAGCTGGTCTTGGACAGTAGCTGGTCTTGGACAGTAGCTGGTGGTCTGGGACAGTAGCTGGTCTGAGACAGTAGCTGGTCTGGGACAGTAGCTGGTCTGGGACAGTAGCTGGTCAGGGACTGTTGCTGTGTGGGACAATAGCTGGTCTGGGACAGTAGCTGGTCTGGGAAAGTAGCTGGTCTGGGACAGTAGCTGGTCTTGGACAGTAGCTGGTCTTGGACAGTAGCTGGTCTGGGACTGTAGATGGTCTGGGACAGTAGCTGGTCTGGGACAGTAGGTGGTCTGAGATAGTAGCTGGTCTTGGACTGTAGATGGTCTGGGACAGTAGCTGGTCTGGGACAGTAGCTGGTCTGAGACAGTAGCTGGTCTTGGACTGTAGATGGTCTGGGACAATAGCTGGTCTGGAACTGTAGCTGGTCTGAGACAGTAGCTGGTCTTGGACTGTAGATGGTCTGGGACAGTAGCTGGTCTGAGACTGTAGCTGGTCTGGGACTGTTGCTGTGTGGGACAATAGCTGGTCTGGGACAGTAGCTTGTCTGGGAAAGTAGCTGGTCTTGGACAGTAGCTGGTCTGGGACAATAGCTGGTCTGGGACAGTAGCTTGTCTGGGAAAGTAGCTGGTCTTGGACAGTAGCTGGTCTTGGACAGTAGCTGGTCTGGGACAATAGCTGGTCTGGGACTGTAGCTGGTCTGGGACAGTAGCAGGTCTTGGACAGTAGCTGGTCTGGGACAGTAGCTGGTCTGGGACAGTAGCTGGTCTTGGACTGTAGATGGTCTGGGACAGTAGCTGGTCTTGGACTGTAGATGGTCTGGGACAGTAGATGGTCTGGGACAGTAGATGGTCTGGGACAGTAGCTGGGCTGGGACAGTAGCTGGTCTGAGACTGTAGCTGGTCTGTGACCGTTGCTGTGTGGGACAATAGCTGGTCTGGGACTGTAGCTGGTCTGGGACTGTAGCTGGTCTGGGACAGTAGCTGGTCTGGGACAGTAGCTGGTCTGGGACTGCAGCTGGTCTGGGACTGTAGCTGGTCTGGGACTGTAGCTGGTCTGGGACTGTAGCTGGTCTTGGACTGTAGCTAGTCTGGGACTGTAGATGGTCTGGGTCAGTAGCTGGTCTGGGACTGTTGCTGTGTGGGACAATTGCTGGTCTGGAACTATAGCTGGTCTGAGACAGTAGCTGGTCTTGGACAGTAGCTGGTCTGGGACAGTAGCTGGTCTTGGACTGTAGATGGTCTGGGACAGTAGCTGGTCGGAGACTGTAGCTGGTCTAGGACTGTTGCTGTGTGGGACAATAGCTGGTCTGGGACAGTAGCTGGTCTGGGACAGTAGCTGGTCGGAGACTGTAGCTGGTCTAGGACTGTTGCTGTGTGGGACAATAGCTGGTCTGGGACAGTAGCTGGTCTGGGAAAGTAGCTGGTCTTGGACAGTAGCTGGTCTTGGACAGTAGCTGGTCTGAGACAGTAGCTGGTCTTGGACTGTAGATGGTCTAGGACAGTAGCTGGTCTGGGACAGTAGCTGGTCTGGGACTGTTGCTGTGTGGGACAATAGCTGGTCTGGGACAGTAGCTGGTCTGGGAAAGTAGCTGGTCTGGGACAGTAGCTGGTCTTGGACAGTAGCTGGTCTGGGACTGTAGATGGTCTGGGACAGTAGCTGGTCTGGGACTGTAGCTGGTCTGGGACAGTAGCTGGTCTGGGACAGTAGCTGGTCTTGGACAGTAGCTGGTCTTGGACTGTAGATGGTCTGGGACAGTAGCTGGTCTTGGACAGTAGCTGGTCTGGGACTGTAGATGGTCTGGGACAGTAGCTGGTCTGGAACTGTAGCTGGTCTGGGACAGTAGCTGGTCTGGGACAGTAGCTGGTCTTGGACAGTAGCTGGTCTTGGACTGTAGCTGGTCTGAGACAGTAGCTGGTCTTGGACTGTAGATGGTCTGGGACTGTAGATGGTCTGGGACAATAGCTGGTCTGGAACTGTAGCTGGTCTGAGACAGTAGCTGGTCTTGGACTGTAGATGGTCTGGGACAGTAGCTGGTCTGAGACTGTAGCTGGTCTGGGACAGTAGCTGGTCTTGGACTGTAGATGGTCTGGGACAGTAGCTGGTCTGAGATTGTAGCTGGTCTGGGACTGTTGCTGTGTGGGACAATAGCTGGTCTGGGACAGTAGCTTGTCTGGGAAAGTAACTGGTCTGGGACTGTAGCTGGTCTTGGACAGTAGCTGGTCTTGGACAGTAGCTGGTCTGGGACAATAGCTGGTCTGGGACTGTAGCTGGTCTGGGACTGTAGCTGGTCTGGGACAGTAGCTGGTCTTGGACAGTAGCTGGTCTTGGACAGTAGCTGGTCTTGGACTATAGATGGTCTGGGACAGTAGCTGGTCTGAGACAGTAGCTGGTCTTGGACTGTAGATGGTCTTGGACAGTAGCTGGTCTTGGACTGTAGATGGTCTGGGACAGTAGCTGGTCTGAGACAGTAGCTGGTCTTGGACTGTAGATGGTCTAGGACAGTAGCTGGTCTGGGACAGTAGCTGGTCAGGGACTGTTGCTGTGTGGGACAATAGCTGGTCTGGGACAGTAGCTGGTCTAGGAAAGTAGCTGGTCTGGGACAGTAGCTGGTCTTGGACAGTAGCTGGTCTTGGACTGTAGATGGTCTGGGACAGTAGCTGGGCTGGGACAGTAGCTGGGCTGGGACAGTAGCTGGTCTGAGACTGTAGCTGGTCTGTGACCGTTGCTGTGTGGGACAATAGCTGGTCTGGAACTGTAGCTGGTCTGGGACTGTAGCTGGTCTGGGACTGTAGCTGGTCTGGGACAGTAGCTGGTCTGGGACTGCAGCTGGTCTGGGACTGCAGCTGGTCTGGGACTGTAGCTGGTCTGGGACTGTAGCTGGTCTGGGACTGTAGCTAGTCTGGGACTGTAGATGGTCTGGGTCAGTAGCTGGTCTGGGACTGTTGCTGTGTGGGACAATAGCTGGTCTGGAACTGTAGCTGGGACTCAGAGTTGTCACTTATGTTTTAGACCATCGTCAGTCCTCTCATCACATCCACCACCCCCTTTCCTCTCACCTCCCTCCTGACTCCAACCGGGATCCTCGCAAGCACAAAAAGAAAAAAAAGAGAAGGCGGGCCTCAGTCCCCGGAGACACTCCGGGGACCATCCAGGAAAGGGAAGAGGAGGAGGAAGAGGAAACCGATGGAGAGAAAACTCCTGATGAAGGGACGGAATCATCTGACTTACAGGTATGTTCTGGGATGGTGCTATACTCCATACTTCATTCTTTCGAAGGAAACTACCCATCACATTCCTTCCTTCTCCTTTCTTCCAGTTCTTCCCGGTGGAGGATGACATCTCTCAGAGAAGCTCTGGGTTGGTCCTGGCTTCATCTGCAGACTCTGGGGTCAGGGAGCAGAAGTCAGAGCCCTCAGGGTAAGTAGATGGTAAAGCTGTGTCTTTAAATGAGTTACTGCTGTATCGAGGCGCCTTTACTCCCTATTTTACCAATGGATATAAAACATACAGAGCCATGACCCGTACACTCCATGACCTGTCCCCATACACTCCATGACCTGTCCCCGTACACTCCATGACCCGTACACTCCATGACCTGTCCCTGTACACTCCATGACCTGTCCCCGTACACTCCATGACCTGTACAATCCATGACTTGTCCCCATCCACACCATGACCTGTACATTCCGTGACCTCTCCACCGTATACTCCATGACCTGTCCCCTTACACTCCATGAACCATACACTTTATAACCCGTACATCCCAAGACCCGTACACTCCATAACCCGTACATCCCAAGACCTGTACACTCCATGACTTGTTCCACTATACTCCATGACCTGTACACTCCATGACCTGTCCCTTTACACTCCATGACCTGAACACTCCATGACCCGTACACTCCATGAATTGTCCCCTAACACTCTATGACCCGTACACTCCATGACCCATACACTCCATGACCTGTCCCCATACACTCCATGACCTATACACTCCATGACCCATACACTCCATGACCTGTCCCCGTACAATCCATGACCCATACACTCCATGACCTGTCCCCAAACACTCCATGACTTGTGCCACTACACGCCATGACCCGTATATCCCAAGACCTGTACACTCCATGACCTGTCCCCGTATACTCCATGACCTGTCCCCGTACACTCCATGACCCATAGACTCCATGACCCGTACACTCCATGACCTATCCCCATACACTCCATGACTTGTGCCACTACACGCCATGACCCATACATCCCAAGACCTGTACATTCCATAACTCGTACATTTCATGACCTGTACACTCCATGACCTGTACACTCCATGACTTTTGCCACTACACTCCATGACCTGTACACTCCATGACCTGTCCCCTTACACTCCATGACCCGTAAACTCCATGACTTGTGCCAGTACATTCCATGACCCGTACACTCCATGACCTGTCCCCTTACACTCCATGACCTGTACACTCCATGACCCGTACACTTCATGACCTGTCCCCTTACACTCCATGACTTGTGCCACTACACTCCATAACCCGTACATCCCAAGACCTGTACACTCCATGACCTGTCCCTGTACACTCCATGACCTGTACATTCCATGACCGGTACATTCCATGACCCATACACTCCATGACCTGTCCCCGTACACTCCATGACCTGTCCCCGTACACTCCATGACCTTTACAATCCATGACTTGTCCCCATACACTCCATGACCCGTACACTTCATGACCTGTCCCCTTACACTCCATGACCTGTACACTCCATGACCCGTACACTTCATGACCTGTCCCCTTACACTCCATGACCCGTACACTCCATGACTTGTGCCAGTACACTCCATAACCCGTACATCCCAAGACCTGTACACACCATGACCTGTACACTCCATGACCTGTACATTCCATGACCGGTACATTCCATGACCCATACACTCCATGACCTGTGCCCTTACACTCCATGACCCGTACACTCCATGACCTGTCCCCGTACACTCCATGACCTGTCCCCGTACACTCCATGACCTGTCCCCTTACACGCCACTACATTCCATGACCTGTACACTCCATGAATCGTAGTCCATACACATTTTACTGTACTTGTGTGTGTGTTCACAGGGAAGACCAGAAAACATGCAGCTCTCCAGTGGCCGAGGTAGCTAGCGCCTCACGCCTCCCTCATCGACAACCTCCTCATCGTAGCTACAGCCTTACAGAACGTCGGAGAATTGGTAGTATGACCCACCCCGAGAATGCACACTATCACCTTGTGCCCACCGATGAGACTGAAGCTCAGACTCTAGCATCAGCTGACCTTGACTACATGAAAAGTAAGTGTTGTCACAGTAGGGGTGAAAAGGGCTGGAAGATACGGCTCTCAAGAGGGTTCTTCCACCAAGACTATTGGACTGGATAGAAGTCACAGAATGGGATCCAGATCCAGAAAGAAAAGTGCCCCATTAATCTGCCCCCGTTCCATCCAAATATACAAATACTGAAACCGCAAATGGTAACCAGAACCCCGAGACCAGCAGAAGACTTCCAATGTGTGTGGTTTCATCTCCTCATGCTTAAAACTCTAACTACTATAAACTGACCCTGACCTTGTTAGTGCCTTCAGACTGTTTATACCCCATCCACTACCCTTCTGGACTACTAATACCCCATCCATTGCTTCTCTGGACTACTAATACCTCATCCACTACCCTTCTGAACTACTCGTACCCCATCCATTGCTTCTCTGGACTACTAATACCCCATCCACTGCCTCTCTGTATTGCTTATACCCCATCCACCATTGCTTCTATGGACTACTCATATCCCACCCATTGCTTCTCTGGATTACTCGTACCCCATCCATTGCTTCTCTGGACCACTAATACCCCATCTACTACCTTTCTCAACTACTAATACCCCACACATTGCTTCTATGGACTACTCATACCCCATCCAATGCCTCTATGGACTACTAATACCCCATCCACTGCCAATCTGGACTACTTATACCCATCAACAGCCACTCTGGACTTCTAATACCCCATTCACTACCTCTCTGAATTACAAATACCCCAT
Source organism: Aquarana catesbeiana (assembly GCF_042186555.1). NCBI lineage: Eukaryota > Metazoa > Chordata > Amphibia > Anura > Ranidae > Aquarana > Aquarana catesbeiana. Next base: position 653,436,869 of record NC_133328.1, on the reverse strand, counting down.
CTTCTACCTCTCTAAATGGTGAATACATCATTCACTAATTGATATGGGCTGCTAATACCCCATCAACTGCCTCTCTGAACTACCAATACCTCATCCACTGCTTCTCTGGACTACTAATACCCCATCCACTGTCTCTATGGACTACTAATACCCCATCCACTGTCTCTATGGACTACTAATACCCCATCCAGTGCCTCTATGAACTACTAATACCCCATTCACTACCTCTGTGGACTACTAATACCCCATCTGCTGCCTCCCCAGGCTGCATATATCACTCCCAATCTTTTTCTTTATCCTTTATACTTTAATTTACCGTCTCTCTACACTGCTAATACCTCTTCAGATTTTTAACACTCCATCTGCAATCACTCAATACTCTGAATCTACAGTACCCCATCCAATGTCTGTGTACTCTTCTCTCTGTATAGATCTCTAACACCCCACACAATGTACCTCATGTGATACTTCTTCATATTTGAGAGGGGGCCATTGCTCCCTCAAAGACTTGTTCTTTCTCATGCTTTCAATACATATAGGGTTCATTCTCCACAAAGCAGACCGTCCTTCAACATCCATTGCTGTAGGTATTTGATGTCTTATCAAGGCAATAATACACCAGATTCTGGCTACTCAGCCATGATCCCTCCTATCCCATCAAATGTCTTTTTGGATCTCATGCTCCCTTCTGATTATCTCTCTGGAGATGTTTCATGCGGTGTATCCATTGACTATAAAACTCCCTCCATTGTTTTTCCAAACTCCGAACATACCATTCTTCAGAAGATTGTTATCCATCCAGTGTAGCTCTTCTTCTTCTGTCTAGAGATCTCAGGGGCAGAAAGATGAGAAGATCAGATTCTGCTACAGTGAAATGGGACTTTTTCTCAGGTAGAACCTAACTGCTCTCCATTTCTTAGGTCACAGATTTGAGGACCTACCTGCTGTGCGTAGACATCTTGTACGTAAGAGCAAAGGGCAAGTGATTCATATCAACAAAGACCACAAAGAGAGACAACCACACAGGAAAAGTGTCACCCTCCAACCCCACGAGGTGAGTACAGCTTGGGGCCACATATATTATATCTGTCTCATGAAACACACAACAAATTGTTTAATGATATGATGGATGACCCTCTATGGTTAATAAAACCCACCAGGTGTTTGTGGAGCTGAACGAGCTGGTTTTAGACAAGCACCAGGAATTACAATGGAAGGAGACGGCTCGCTGGATAAAATTTGAGGAGGACGTTGAAGCAGAGACAGACCAATGGGGAAAACCACACGTGGCTTCTCTCAGTTTCCGCAGTCTGCTGGAACTAAGACGAACGCTGTCACATGGTAACTAGATCTGCTTAAGATGATGTAGGGATCCTGTGAGTTGGATGGCTAGGCAATGGAGGAACCTCTAAAAGTCTTAATATTATGGGATATTTGTGGATAATCTGTAACCTTAGAAAGGGGGGGTTAGAGGTACGGAGGTGAAAAATGGGAAAAGGTCCCCCGAGCGGGGTTTTTAGGCAGCTAACTATAGATGTGAGCAAGGCAGTAAATAAAATATTAAAATGCTTTATTGAAGGGTAATGAATGAATGTAACAACATATAAATATAAGTTAGGAGCTCCAGTGGGAAAATACCCATACCAAATACATACAATAGCAAACATAGGTTATACACAGCATATGATAAGGCTATTGCATAACAATCCTGACGCGTTTCGACCCATGAATTTTGGGGTCTCTTCAGAGGATGAGTTTGCTACAGAAAGCCTTATCATATGCTGTGTATAACCTATGTTTGCTATTGTATGTATTTGGTATGGGTATTTTCCCACTGGAGCTCCTAACTTATATTTATATGTTGTTACATTCATTCATTACCCTTCAATAAAGCATTTTAATATTTTATTTACTGCCTTGCTCACATCTATAGTTAGCTGCCTAAAAACCCCGCTCGGGGGACCTTTTCCCATTTTTCTTGTCCATATTGGGGTGAGCAGCATTGACTCCTTAATGTGTCTTCCCTCTTTGCTAGAGGTACGGAGGTAGAAGTAGGGAGTGAAGGAGGTGGGTGTTGGTCTTATGGTGGAAGGTGTATGGAGTATAGGAGGAGGGTGTTGGAGTTAAGGGAGAGGTTTTTAGGCTGGGGGGTCAGAGTTATAGTGAGAGGTGTAGGGAATGTAGGAGGAGAGCATTGGGGTATGATGGAAGGTGTAAGGTGTGCAGGAGAAAGATGTTGGAGTTATGGAGAGATGTGTAGGCAGAGAGGGGTCAGAGAGTTACAGTGGGAGGTGTAGGGAATGTAGGGGGAAGAGGTTAGATTTATGAAAGTAGGTGTAGGGAGTGTTGGACAAGGGGGTTGGATTTATGGAAGGAGATATAAGAGGAGGGGATTGGCGTTATGGTGGGAGAAGAAGGGAGTGAAGGAAGAGGGTGATGGTGTATGATGGAAAGTGTAGGGAATGTAGGAGGAGAAGGATGGAGTTGTGTTGAAAAGTGTAGGAGGTGGGGGGGGTCAGAGTTATGGTGGGAGGTGTAAGGAGTACAGGAAGAGGTTGAATTTATGGAGGGGGGTGTAGAAGGTGGAGATTGAAGTCATGATAGGAGATGTAGGATAGGAGGAGGAGGTTGGGATTATGGGTTATGTTGAATGGTGTAGGGAGTGTAGGAGGTGGGAGGTCAGAGTTATGGTGGGTGATGTAGGGAATATAGGAGAAAGTTGGATTTATGAAGGTAGGTGTAGAAGGTGGGGGGTCGGAGTCATGGTGGGAGGTGTAGGGAATATAGGAGGGTTGGGTTATGGGTTATGTTGAAAGTTGTAGGGAGTGTAGGAGATGGGAGGTAGGAGTTTTGTTGAGAGAGGTAAGTCGAGGGAGATCAGAGTCATGGTGGGAGATGTAGGGAATATAGGAGGTTGAGATTATGTTGAGAGGTGTAGGAGGTGGGGGATCAGAGTTATGGTTGGAGGTGTAGGACAGAAGGAGGAGGTTGGGGTTATGGGTTATGTTGCAAAGTGTAGGGAGTGTAGGAGGCGGGAGGTCAGAGTTATGGTGGGAGGTGTAGGGAATATAGGAGGTGGAGGAGGTTGGGATTATGTTGAGAGGTGTAGGAGGTGGGGGATCGGAGTTATGGTTGGAGGTGTAGGATAGGAGGAGGAGGTTGGGGTTATGGGTTATGTTGCAAGGTGTAGGGAGTGTAGGAGGCGGGAGGTCAGAGTTATGGTGGGAGGTGTAGGGAATATAGGAGGTGGAGGAGGTTGGGATTATGTTGAGAGGTGTAGGAGGTGGGGGATCGGAGTTATGGTTGGAGGTGTAGGATAGGAGGAGGAGGTTGGGGTTATGGGATATGTTGCAAGGTGTAGGGAGTGTAGGAAGAGGGAGATCAGAGTTATGGTGGGAGATGTAGGGAATATAGGGGTTGGAGGAGGTTGGGATAATGTTGAGAGGTGTAGCAGGTGGGGGATCAGAGTTATGGTTGGAGGTGGAGGTTGGGGTTAAGGGGTATGTTGCAAGTTGTAGGGAGTATAGGACGAGGGAGATCAGAGTTATGGTGGGAGGTGTAGGGAATATAGGAGGTGGAGGAAGTGGAGGAAGTTGGGGTTATGTTGAGATGTGTAGGTGTTGAGAAGTGTAAGAGGTGAGGGATCAAAGTTATGGTTGGAGGTGTAGGATAGGAGGAGGAGGTTGGAGTTATGAGTTATGTTGCAAGGTGTAGGGAGTTTAAGAGGCAGGAGGTCAGATTTATGGCGGGAGGTGTAGGGAGTATAGAAGGCAGAGGTTTGGTTATGTATAGAGGAGTAGGACGAGGGAGATCAGAGTTATGGTGGGAGATGTAGGGAATATAGGAGGAGGAGGTTGGGATTATGTTGAGAGGTGTAGGAGGTGGGGTATCAGAGTTATGGTGGGAGGTGTAGGATAGGAGGAGGAGGTTGGGGTTATGTTGCAAGGTGTAGGGAGTGTAGGATGCGGGAGGTCAAAGTTATGGTGGGAGATGTAGGGAATATAGGAGGTGGAGGAGGTTGGAATTATGTTGAGAGGTATAGGAGGTGGGGTATCAGAGTTATGGTTGGAGGTGTAGGATAGGAGGTGGAGGTTGGGGTTATGGGGTATGTTGCAAGTTGTAGGGAGTATAGGACGAGGGAGATCAAAGTTATGGTGGGAGCTGTAGGGAATATAGGAGGTGGAGGAGGTTGAAATTATGTTGAGAGGTGTAGGAGGTGGGGTATCAGAGTTATGGTGTTAGGTGTAGGATAGGAGGAGGAGCACGGGATTACGTTGAAAGGTGTAGGAGGCGGGAGGTTGGAGTTATGGTGGGAGGTGTAGGGAGTAAAAGAGGCAGATGTTGGAGTTGTGTTGAGAGGTGCAGGAGGCGGAAGTTGATGTTGTGGTGGGATGTGTAGAGTGTATAGGAGGCAGAGGTTGGGGTAATGTTGAAAGGGGTAGGACGAGGAGGATCAGAGTCATGGTGAGAGATGTAGGGAATATAGGAGGAGGTTGGGGTAATGTTGAGAGAGGTAGGACGAGGTGGGGGGGTGGGGGGGGGGGTCAGAGTCATGGTGGGAGGTGTAGGATAGGAGGCAGAGGTTGGGGTTATGTTGAAAGGTGTAGAGAGTGTAGGAGGCGGGTGGTCGGAATTATGGGGGGAGCTGTAGGGAGTGTTTGGGTGAAAGAGATATGGAGGTATGGGAAGAGTAGGATGCAATCCTCTGCAGACAGTTGAGATTGGACACGGTGTATGATGTTTCCTGCCAGGTGCTGTTCTTCTAGACCTGGATCAGAGAACTCTCCCTGGAATTGCTCATCAAGTGGTGGAACAGATGATCATTAGTGACCAGATAAGAGCGGAGGATCGAGCGAACGTACTGAGAGCTTTACTCCTAAAACACAGGTAGATGGACATACATGCATTATATTACATACAGTATAAGTATAGAAAGCTGTATACATGTAAAAAGGGGTCAGATGTACAGTCAGGTCCATAAATATTGGGAAATCGACACAATTCTAATCTTTTTGGCTCTATATACCACCACAATGGATTTGAAATGAAATGAACAAGATGTGCTTTAACTGCAGACTTTCATCTTTAATTTGAGGGGATTTACATCCAAATCAGGTGAACGGTGTAGGAATTACAGCAGTTTGTATATGTGCCTCCCACTTTTTAAGGGACCAAAAGTAATGGGACAGATTAACAATCATCCATCAAACTTTCACTTTTTAATACTTGGTTGCAGATCCTTTGCAGTCAATTACAGCCTGAAGTCTGGAACACATAGACATCACCAGACGTTGGGTTTCATCCCTGGTGATGCTCTGCCAGGCCTCTACTACAACTGTCTTCAGTTCCTGCTTGTTCTTGGGGCATTTTCCCTTCAGTTTTGTCTTCAGCAAGTGAAATGCATGTTCAATCGGATTCAGGTCAGGTGATTGACTTGGCCATTGCATAACATTCCACTTCTTTCCCTTAAAAATCTCTTTGGTGTCTTTCTCAGTATGCTTCGGGTCATTGTCCATCTGCACTGCGAAGCTCCGTCCAATGAGTTCTGAAGCATTTTGCTGAATATGAGCAGATAATATTGTCCGAAACACTTCAGAATTCATCCTGCTGCTTTTGTCAGCAGTCACATCATCAATAAATACAAGAGAACCAGTTCCATTGGCAGCCATAAATGCCCACGCCATGGCACTACCACCACCATGCTTCACTGATGAGGTGGTATGCTTTGGATCATGAGCAGTTCCTTTCCTTCTCCATACTCTTCTCTTTCCATCACTCTGGTACAAGTTGATCTTGGTCTCATCTGTCCATAGGATGTTGTTCCAGAACTGTGAAGGCTTTTTTAGATGTTGTTTGGCAAACTCTAATCTGGCCTTCCTGTTTTTGAGGCTCACCAATGGTTTACATCTTGTGGTGAACCCTCTGTATTCACTCTGGTGAAGTCTTCTCTTAATTGTTGACTTTGACACACATACACCGACCTCCTGGAGAGTGTTCTTCATCTGGCCAACTGTTGTGAAGGGTGTTTTCTTCACCAGGGAAAGAATTCTTCGTCATCCACCACAGTTGTTTTCCGTGGTCTTCCGGGTCTTTGGTGTTGCTGAGCTCACTGGTGCGTTCTTTCTTTTTAAGTATGTTCTAAACAGTTGGTTTGGCCACACCTAATGTTTTTGCTATCTCTCTGATGGGTTTGTTTTGTTTTTTTCAGCCTAATGATGGCTTGCTTCACTGATAGTGACAGCTCTTTGGATCTCATATTGAGAGTTGACAGCAACAGATTCCAAATGCAAATAGCACACTTGAAATGAACTCTGGACCTTTCATCTGCTCCTTGTAAATGGGATAATGAGGGGATAACACACACCTGGCCATGGAACAGCTGAGCAGCCAATTGTCCCATTACTTTTGGTCCCTTAAAGAGTGGGAGGCACATATACAAACTGTTGTAATTCCTACACCGTCCACCTGATTTGGCTGTAAATACCCTCAAATTAAAGCTGAAAGTCTGCAGTTAAAGCAAATCTTGTTCATTTCATTTCAAATCCATTGTGGTGTATAGAGCCAAAAAGATTAGAATTGTGTCCATGTCCCAATATTTATGGACCTGACTGTATGTACAAGCAGGTGAAGTCACCTGTATGTATACATTAAGAGGCGCTCGGTATGGGTAGGGTACACCTATTCATACAGGTAGGGTACACCTATACAAGCAGGGACTGGCTGTGGGTGATTTTCTTACTGATGGGCATTTCATGTATTTCAGTCACCCAAGCGACGAGAAGGACTCATTTTCTCGGAATATTTCGACTGCCAGTCTGGGTTCTCTGCTTGGACATCACAGCACCAATCACATCTCTCAGAACAGTGAACCCAACCTAACAGACCCTTTAATGGGTGGAGATCCATCAGATCAGGAGACAAAAATTGATATAGAACGGGAGGTGAGATGTGTACATGGGGTAGGGAATGGGGGGAGGGGTGGGCAATGCCTGGCTGTCATTATAACCTGAGCAATGTGTCTCCTCAGAGAGAATCCCTTCCATCTCTACCCACAATCCAACGTTCCAAGTCAAAACATGAACTAAAACTCTTGGAAAAGATTCCTGAGAATGCCGAGGCCAGTGTGGTGCTTGTTGGTGAGTGTCTTTGGAAACTTCCGGTATGGATGTGGTGGAAAAACATGAAGGTCACAATGAATCTCAGGTTCGGGAAATGATCCCCTTCGTCAGGCCAGTGTTACCCACAGACCAGGCCGGCACTGAGAAGGATGTCGATTGTTGGGACATTTGCCACAACAGGAACATCTAATCAGAGAATACGGATGGTCAGAGCAGGTGGCTGTTGGGTCATGCAAAAAATGTGTACCAAAAAAAAAATGGCGCCTTGTGGGGATGAGAACATATAAACAAATAGCCGCCCACTTTAAAGTGAAGGAATCACTGGAACGGTGCGAAATTATAAAATAAAGAATAAGGCGCTATACATGTTCATATAAAAAAACTGGCAAAAAGGAAAACACTGCATCAGGCTCAAATGTACACATTAATGAGAAGATAAAACTTCTAGATCTTCCACCACGAGTGCTCAGTATGAAGATGGCCACTCACCAGAAATGTCTGACCCCTTTTTACAGGACGGTCAAGAAACCAGATTGGTTCCACTAATGGCATGAATCTACTCCAATGGCCACTCAGGAAGGAGCTGGAATGTATAAAATGACTCCACAGGAGACACAGATGAAAGTCTCATAATGTAGGAATTTTTAATAGAATAACAACAGCAGCAATGATAGCAGATACACTCACATGTGATAACGCCCGGAACTGGGTGTAAACGGCGAGTCCGCTGATCCCTGGGGGGGGGGGGGGCGTGCATTCCACGTCTTACTCCGAAGGTGCAAAGCCTGGTGTGGGGTATCAAATATGGACCCGGAAGTGACGCATCCTCCGCTCCAACATGTTTCGCCATGAATGGCTCTTCGGGAAGTGATGTCACGCCACTTCCTGCTTGCTTTTATGCTGCTATTGGTGGGGCTCCTCCAAAATGGAGGAGAAGACAAAAATGTAATCCAGAATCTGCCTCTAGGGAGCATTGATGCGCACAGACTGCCCACACTACACATAAATAGCCAACCTTACAAAGAGATCAATGAATAAACTAATACATAAAATGTATTTGTGGTCAACCATCACCTAAACAGTGATAAATGAACTATTTGGGTGCATGGATGCAATTTAGAGCTGAGTGAGGTCAGATGGGTGTATTGAGGCTTGAAGGAAATAATTAGGGCAGCACCATCCAGTGGTAAATATCCAAATGACCGAAATAACCAATACAACCATGCCTCTAATCTTCTATATGACGGAAACAATTAGGACAGCACCATCTAGTGGTAAAAATCCATATGGCCGAAATTGCCAATACAGTGGAACCTCGGATTGCGAGTAACGCAGTTGATGAGCGTTTCGACAATACGAGCACTGTATTTTTAAAAATTGTAACTCGGTTTGTCAGTGTTGTCTCGCAAAACGAGTATGATTCAGGCCAAAGTGGTGTGCAATACCGCTTTTGGCCTGAGGTGGAGGGGGCCCGGAGCTGAGTAGAGCCGAACGCATATTCGGAAATGCACAGAAAGGCCCGAGTACAGCACGGCTGACTTCAGCAAATCTCAGCTAGGAAGTCTTTCCGAGGTTTGCCGAGGTCCGCCGAAGTGTCCTCGGGCCTTTTCGGCCATTTCCGAGGTTCTCCGGCGCCCCCCCAGCCTCAGGCCGCATGCGGTATTACATCCCATTGAAGTCAATGCGGAACAAATTATTTTCATTTCCCTTGACTTCAACGGGAAAACTCACTTTGATATGCGAGTACTTTGGATCCCCTGGAACGGATTATGCTCGTAATCCGAGGTTCCACTGTACAACCATGCCTATACTAACAAAAAAAGTTTTTTAAAATAATTTATATAATACTCAAAAACAGTTTATATAATAACAATAAAAAACTTCTGAAAGTACAGTAAACTAAAAAAAAAGGTATTAAGATAGAAACCCTGAGAAATCAGGACTCTAATCTAAAAAACCCAATCTCTTTAAAAAACAGATATATTATTGCAATCAATAATCAGTTAAAAAAACATTTTACGTTAATATCGATGTTTAATCCCAAAGGGTGGAGAGATTGAAGTTTATATATCCATTGTGTTTCCATCTGTGACACTTTTTCGGTCATGTCCGTTCCTCTCCAATGCTGGTGGTGAACCCTCTCAATGCCCCAGAACCTGAGTAAGGAGGGGCCCTTATTGTGCACCAACCTGAAGTGGTTGGATACACTGTAGTGTTTGAACCCGTTTTTTATATTATCTATACGTTCTCCCAGTCTTTTGGCCATGGTTCTAGTGGTCCTGCCAACATTTTGGAAATTGCATGGACACACGAGCAGGTAAGTGACATATCTTGTGTCGCAGGTGATGAACTACATATAAAAGTAGAATGACTGCGCTGACACAACGAATGAGCTGCCAACACAACAATAAGACTAATTGTAAAGGAAACAAAAACCTAAATCAAAATATACTGTGTCTCTTTAGAAACAAAGATGTTTGTGAATAAATGATACGGTGTGGAAAGAAAAAATCAATCCATCAAATGAAGACAAAAGAACAATAAGTTCATGTAGATGGGACACCAAGATGGAAACCCAATGTAATCTCATACGGAATGGTAATGCTTCATTCCGATGTATAACAATCAGAACAATCCAGCAGTTTAAATGACACCCGGGGTTGTGCCTCCACCGTCTGGGGATAGGGGGGTTCGGGACTCTTACCATGAGTAGTGGATCCACACGCCAGCGGCGGTGAATCGTACAAGCGTAGATACAAGCACAGTTTGCATGGATCAGACTCCGGGGGGGAGACACTCCGACTCCTTCTCTGATGTCCAGTAGATGGAAAGATCAGGACTACAAGTAGTCACCAGCCACACTTCTCCAGGCAATAATGCGGACAAAGGTTGTTTTAGGATAAAAAAAAGAGAAAAAGGGCCTCCACATGGCATTGGTCAAAAATGATGGAGTTTATTTAAATAAAAGTACAACATCAAGACAGATGGTTACTATAAAAAGGTAATAATCATGTAAACAGATAAAAATGTGCAGTAGGTACATCTTAACAAGGGTGGTAACCACGTGTCTCTCCCCTGGAGTCTGATCCATGCAGACCACGCTTGTATCTACGCTTGTACGATTCACCGCCGCTGGCGTGTGGATCCACTACTCATGGTAAGAGTCCCGAACCCCCCTATCCCCAGACGGTGGAGGCACAACCCCGGGTGTTGTTTAAACTGCTGGATTGTTCTGATTGTTATACATCGGAATGAAGCATTACCATTCCGTTTGAGATTACATTGGGATTCCATCTTGGTGTCCCATCTACATGAACTTATTGTTCTTTTGTCTTCATTTAATGGATTGATTTTTTTTCTTTCCACACCGTATCATTTATTCACAAGCATCTTTGTTTCTAAAGAGACACAGTATATTTTGATATATGTTAGTGACATTTTCATAAGGGCTATTTAACATTTCCCTGCACAATTTTATTTTATGTCACAATATTCAATCATTTTTATTTGGTGTGTTTCATGTTTTTGTGCACATATTTGGCACTAGTGACACCTCAATGTGTCATTTAGATTGCCCACCTTTTTTTATGTCTTAGGTTTTTTTTTGCAGGTGATGAACTGCCTAATGTGATTTTCCCCACCTGTGGCCACTGATGGAATGCTAGTGGCTTTCCTAGTTTTGTCCCTAGTAATTCTGCATGCTTTGCATCTCTTACATTTATAGAACCCAGTGCGGTCCAAAAAAGTGGGGGGTTTCTTAGAGGGGCCGGATGACATTTTTGGTCAACATATTGCGTAACCCTGGGGCTCTTCTATAAATAGGCTTAGGTTTGTTGGGAAGGATCTTTCTAAGGGTTTGGTCTTTTTGTAATATTGGCCAGTAGGTTTTAATTATCCTTTCCACATCTTTATATTGGAGATTAAAACCTGAAACAAATGCCAGGATGAATTGGTCCCCTGCTGAGTCCCTGGCTTTTGGTCTCAAAAGGGTAAGGAGATCAGTTTGCATAACTTGTTCTCTTGTAATCTCCAATTTTCTTTTATTGTACCCTTTTCTATGAATCTATCAATGAGCATATTGGTTTGGGCCATAAAATCTTCCTCACCTGCATAATTTCTTCTGATTCTCAGGAATTGACCCTTTGGGATTGCTCTCACCCAGTTGGGGTGATGGCAACTACGGGTGTCTCCTGCGGAGTAATTTTTTTACATTCTGGCTCCTTCCTGAGTGGCCATTGGAGTAGAGTCATGACATTAGTGAAATAAATCTGGTGTTCCCAAAGTGTTTCTTGACCATCCTGTAAAAAGGGGTCAAACAGCTCTGGTGTGTGGCCATCTTTATACTGAGCACCTGTGGTGGAAGATCTAGAAGTTTTATCTCAGAGTATTCCGTTTTGGTGTTGGGATTTATTCACTTATGGACTTTATGCTTGCTTATTTTCTCATTAATGTGCACATTTGAGATTGATGCAATGTTTTCTTAGCAGCTGTTGGGTCATATTGTTGAAGTTTGGTATGTAACTGATCCATATTCCTTCCCAGTAGATGTTGGGTTAAGTTCAGAAAGAATATATGGAATGTTGGATTTTGTTCTGATTTCCATCTAATAAATCACTGCTGTGGAGGTTTCAGATTATACAGTATATCAAAATCAAATATCAGCTCCCTAAACACAGCTTTAAATACATGGTACAGTACATGGATTCTGTAAAGTTGACCAAGCTGGCCCTCTAATGAGTGACATTTTCTTTGCTGTGTCCCAACAGGCTGTGTGGAGTTCCTTGATCAGCCTACCATGGCATTTGTGCGGCTCCAGGAAGCGGTGGAGTTGGACTCTGTGTTGGAAGTTTCTATCCCAGTGCGTTTTCTTTTTGTTCTTCTGGGACCCAGCACAGTCAATATGGACTATCATGAAATTGGAAGGTCCATCTCCACCCTCATGTCAGATAAGGTGAGTTCAGGCACTCTTCCCAGCAGTAGAAGGTCTCCGGTTCCTTCCAAAAAAGGCTTCCATTACCGCACACTCTTCCTAGCAGTTCCTTTCAAAGAAGGCTTCCATTACCAGACAGTCTTCCCAGTAGTAAAAGGTCCTCGGTTCCTTCCTAAAAAGGGTTCCATGACCAGCTCTTGTCCTAGCAGTAGAAGGTCTCTGGTTCCTCCCAAAGAAGGCTTGCATTACCAGAAACTCTTCCTAGCAGTAGAAGGTCCCCGGTTCCTTCCAAGGAAAGAAGGCTTCCATTATCAGACACTTGTCCTAGCAGTAGAAGGTCCCCAGTTCCTTCTAAAGAGGACTTTCATTACCAGACACTCTTCCTAGCAGTAGAAGGTCCCTAGTTCCTTACAAAGAAGACTTCCATTACCAGACACTCTTCCTAGCAGTAGAAAGTCTCCAGTTCCTTCCAAAGAAGGCTTCCATTACCGGACACTCTTCCTAGCAGTAGAAGGTCCCCAGTTCCTTCCAAGGAAAGAAGGCTTCCATTATCAGACACTTGTCCTAGCATTACAAGGTCCCGAGTTCCTTCCAAATAAGACTTCCATTACCAGACAGTCTTCTTAGCAGTAGAAGGTCTCCGGTTCCTTCCAAAGAAGGCTTGCATTACCAGACACTCTTCCTATCAGTAGAATGTTCCTGGTTCCTTCCGAGGAAAGCTTCCATTACCAGACACTCTTCCTAGCAGTAGAAGGTCCCCAGTTTGTTCCAAGGAAAGAAGGCTTCCATTATCAGACACTTGTCCTAGCAGTAGAAGGTCCCCGGTTCCTTCCAAAGAAGGTTTCTATTACCAGGCACTTTTTCTAGCAGTAGAAGGTCCCCAGTTCCTTTTAAAGAGGTCTTTCATTATCAGACACTCTTCCTAGCAGTAGAAGGTCCCCGTTCCTTCCAAAGAAGGCTTCCATTACCAGACACTTGTCCTAACAGTAAAAGGTTCCCAGTTCCTTCCAAATAAGAATTCCATTACCAGACAGTCTTCCTAGCAGTAGAAGATCCCTGGTTCCTTCCAAGAAAGGTTTCCATGACTAGACGCACATCCTAGCAGTAGAAGGTCCCCGGTTCCTTCCAAAGAAGGCTTCCATTACCAGACACTCTTCCTAGCAGTAGAAGGTCCCTGGTTCCTTCCCAGGAAAGAAGTCTTCAATTACCAGACACTTAATAGCAGTAGAAAGTCCCCGATTCCTGCCAAAGAAGACTACCATTGCCAGACATTCTTCCTAGCAGTAGAAGGTCCCTATTTCCTTCCAAAGAAGGCTTCCATTACTAGACACACTTCCCTGCAGTAGTAAGGTCCCTGTTTTCATTCCAAAGAAGGCTTCCATTACTAGACAGTCTTCCTAGCAGTAGAAGGTCCCCGATTCCCTCTAAAAAGAGCTACCATTACCAGACACTTTTCCTAGCAGTAGAAGGTCCCTGGTTCCTTACAAGAAAGGTTTCCATGACTAGACGCCCGTCCTATCAGTAGAAGGTTCCCAGTTCCTTCCAAGGAAAGCTTTTATTACCAGACACTCTTCCTAGCAGTAGAAGGTCCCTGGTTCCTTCCCAGGAAAGAAGGCTTCAATTACCGGACACTTCCTAGCAGTAGAAAGTCCCCGATTCCTTCCAAAGAAGACTACCATTGCTAGACGTTCTTCCTAGCAGTAGAAGGACCCTATTTCCTTCCAAAGAAGGCTTCCATTACCAGACACTCTTCCCTGCAGTAGTAAGGTCCCTGTTTTCATTCCAAAGAAGGCTTCCATTACTAGACAGTCTTCCTAGCAGTAGAAGGTCCCCGATTCCCTCTAAAAAGAGCTACCATTACCAGACACTTTTCCTAGCAGTAGAAGGTCTCTGGTTCCTTCCAAATAAGTCTACCATTACCAAACACTCTTCCTAGCAGTAGAAGGTCTTCAGTAACTTACAAAGAAGGCTTCCATTACCAGACACTCTTCCGAGCAGTAGAGGGTCCCTGGTTCCTTCCAAAGAAGGCTACCATTACCAGACACTTCCTAGCAGTGGAAGGTCCCTAGTTCCTTCCAAAGAAGGCTACCATTACCAGACACTCTTCCTAGCAGTAGAAGGTCCCCGATTCCTTCCAAAGAAGGCTACCATTACCAGACACTCTTCCTAGCAGTAGAAGTTCCCCGATTCCTTCCAAAGAAGGCTACCATTATCAGACAATCTTCCTAGCAGTGGAAGGTCCCTGGTTCCCTCAAAAGAAGGCTTCCATTACCAAACACTCTTCCTAGCAGTAGAAGGTCCTCAGTTCCTTCCAAAGAAGACTTCCGTTATTCTCCTTTCCCAGGGAGATGAAGCTGCACAAGAGGCTAGAATTAAATATTCGATTTCTTCGTGAGAAACATGTAAATACGGATGGGGATCAGATCTCCCAGCCTTGTTGCTCTTTACATTTAGGTCCTACTTTATGAAATGCCATATGGCCAACCTTATATGAGGGCAACCTTCTCCTGCATTTACATGTTTCTACTATACATAAAGCTACCCGAGATCACACAATGAAAGGAAATCAGTTTTCTCATAGCGGCATTGTAATATATACTGTATATACTCTATTTATACTGCCTTTTCATTCATTTCAATAGCCGTTATTCACTTCAGTATTTATTTTAACTGTGCACCCACCTTTGCTCCGTCTCCACCGCTCTCTTTTTCCTGTGCTCATCCTTACTCCTCTTCCCTTTAGGCCTCTGAGTTGTCCTAATTTTCCAAGTCTATCCTCTCCTTGCTGTGCACCTTCGTGACCCTCCCCATGTATATCCCCCCCCCAGTCATTCCACGAGGCCGCCTACCTCGCTGATGATCGCCAGGATCTTCTGACTGCCATAAATGAGTTTTTGGACTGCAGCGTGGTGCTGCCACCCTCTGAGGTGATGGGTGAGGAGCTTCTGCGATCAGTGGCCCTCTTCCAGAGAGAGATGCTCCGAAGACGGCACGGCCAAGAGAAAAAGATGGCAGAAGAAGTCAGCACTACCAAAGATATAGGTGAGTCAGCCTTACCCACTCCTACACCATACACGGGGACGCAGGTCGGCCTTTATACGTCAGGGGTTGAAACGGTGAAAGAACGAAAGGAAGGTTGAAAATTACTGCTTGGGATGAGTTAGTCACACTGGCCAGCTTTCCCAATAAAACTTTTCAGGGGCAAGCCTCAGGATATTCTGTCTAAAGTAAAGCGGTAATTGGGGGAGGGGGTCTCTCAGCTGCGGGCATCACATATTAGGGATCCTATTGTGAAATGGAGTGCTATGATCCAAGGAGATCCAGATTTCCCAGCACTAGTCATTGTGAAGGGAGGCCGGCATGACTTAGATTTAAACTTGTTTTGTGGGCCAAGCCTAAGCTTCATACCTGGGATGTGGACATCATGATAAAGGCTCTTTTATACCATATGGGAGGAAATGCACCTTCCAGCATATTCTCAGCTCCTTGTTTCCCTTCTGTCTTTAGATCTCCTCACAAAAGCTGATGTGTCAGGCGAAGGGGAAGATGATCCTCTAAGGAGGACTGGCAGACCATTTGGGGGCCTCATAAGAGATATCCAAAGACGTTATCCCAAATATCTAAGTGATTTCCGTGATGCACTCAGTCCACAATGCATGGCGGCTGTCATCTTCATTTATTTTGCGGCACTGTCCCCTGCAATTACTTTTGGGGGACTTCTGGGTGAGTAATTTGTTCTATGCAATGATCTCAATCTGTTCACCTAAATGTCTTTTCATACTCCTCTCCTTCAAACATTTTGTGTCTCTCCATCACCCCCATGTCACATATCTATCCATCATTTGCTCCACCTCCACGCTGTGTCTGCTGGACCCTACACTTGTCCATGTTTCCTCCTCAGGTGAGAAGACAAAAGGTTTGCTTGGGGTATCAGAACTTATCATTGGAACCTGCTTACAGGGAGTAATATTCTGCCTCCTGGGGGCCCAGCCGCTACTTGTCGTTGGATTTTCGGGACCCTTATTGGTGTTTGAAGAAGCTTTTTACACGGTGAGGTTTGCATAAAAGGTAATCCAAGCAAATGCTAATTAGGTAAGGAGAGCATACCTGGGAAACCTTGGGGAAGAGTAATCAGGGAAGAATAGGCGAAGGAAGAAAATCAACACTTTGGCCAATGCATAGTAGACACCAGTTCCTGTGTGGTGTGGAGTCCAGAAAAAAGATAGAAGCCGAGTGATAAGGATAATTGATAAGGGGAACCTGTTAGTGTGCAGTAGGGTGATTCTGGAATTTGGTGGTTGATATTGTGCTGAATTTGGATCATCTTTACAATGTAACCGATAATGCAGAAGGAAGAAAGAGATGGAGACTTGTTATGTGGATATTGCCATTTGGTTGACATCCTAATGAACAATCCTCTTTCATGAACAGTTCTGCTCTGCAAATGGTCTGGAATACTTGGTTGGCCGTGTGTGGATTGGCGTTTGGCTAATTGTCATCGTGGTGGCCACTGTGGCCTTCGAAGGAAGCTTCCTGGTCCGCTTTGTCTCACGTTTTACGCAGGAAATTTTCTCCATCCTTATCTCCCTCATATTCATCTATGAGACCTTCTACAAGCTGTTCAAGGTAAGACTTTCAATCCCTCTTCCATCTTCTTTTTCCTAAAGCCATGACAGATGATTCCAAACTAGAAGTCCCACCATCCATCTCCCCCACTATCTGCTCCTCACCTGTGGCCTGACCTGGCTGTACTTGTATTTCATCTTTCACCCGGCACAGAACTGTAACTTTCTATCGTTTTTTACACGCAGATTTCTGTCTTTTCTGTTTCAGGTTTTTCAGGAGCATCCTCTTACGAACTGCAATACCAAAAACCTGACAGAGCCTGAGGATATGAATGTGACCAGCATCTCACTACAGAACAGCACTGCAGTGCCCACCCGCATCCTGGGACAGCCGAACACAGCACTCCTCTCTCTAGTACTCATGGCCGGCACTTTTTTTATAGCTTTCTTTTTGCGTAAACTGAAGAATAGTAACTTTTTCCCTGGAAGGGTGAGTGGCTACTGAATGGCTGTGCTAGTTCATATTGGGGAACAGTGCAGTAATAATACTCATCAGTGTCTGCAAAGTGTCACACTCACCCTAACCTTGGTATTGGCTCTAACGCTTATGTTGTCATTCTCAGAAACCTCAATCCCTCAATCCCACTTACCCAACCTAAACCTCAACAACTACAAACCTAGACTTCAATACCTACAATCCTAAACCTCAACAACTACAAACCTAGACTTCAATACCTACAATCCTAAACCTCAACAACTACAAACCTAGACTTCAATACCTACAATCCTAAACCTCAACAACTACAAACCTAGACTTCAATACCTACAATCCTAAACCTCAACACATACAAACTTAAACTTCAATACCTAAAAAACCTAAACCTCAACACTTACAAACCTAAACCTCAACACCTAAAATCCTAAACCTCAACACCTAAAATCCTAAACCTCAACACCTACAATCCTAAACCTTAACACCTACAATCCTAAACCTTAACATCTACAATCCTAAACCTCAACACCTACAATCCTAAACCTTAACACCTACAATCCTAAACCTTAACATCTACAATCCTAAACCTTAACACCTACAATCCTAAACCTTAACACCTACAATCCTAAACCTCAACACCTACAAACCTAAACCTTAACACCTACAATCCTAAACCTTAACATCTACAATCCTAAACCTCAACACCTACAATCCTAAACCTCAACACCTACAATCCTAAACCTTAACACCTACAATCCTAAACCTTAACACCTACAATCCTAAACCTCAACACCTACAAACCTAAACCTCAACACCTACAAACCTCAACACCTACAAACCTCAACACCTAAACATTAAGCCTGGCCTATAACCTAATGCCCAACCCTAACCTCTCATTGATAAGTTCATCATACTGTAGGTCTATCAAACGTGCCATAAAATATCGCCAAAAATAAACCAAGTCAGTTCTCAGAAACCTCAATCCCTCAATCCCACTTACCCAACCTAAACCTCAACAACTACAAACCTAGACTGTAATACCTACAATCCTAAACCTCAACAACTACAAACCTAGACTTCAATACCTACAATCCTAAACCTCAACACCTACAATCCTAAACCTCAACACCTACAATCCTAAACCTCAACACCTACAATCCTAAACCTCCCTAGTAAGGTCCCTGTTTTCATTCCAAAGAAGGCTTCCATTACTAGACAGTCTTCCTAGCAGTAGAAGGTCCCCGATTCCCTCTAAAAAGAGCTACCATTACCAGACACTTTTCCTAGCAGTAGAAGGTCCCTGGTTCCTTCCAAATAATTCTACCATTACCAAACACTCTTCCTAGCAGTAGAAGGTCTTCAGTAACTTACAAAGAAGGCTTCCATTACCACTCTTCCGAGCAGTAGAGAGTCCCTTGTTCCTTCCAAAGAAGGCTTCCATTACCAGACACTCTTCCTAGCAGTAGATCCTAAACCTTAACACCTACAATCCTAAACCTCAACACCTACAATCCTAAACCTCAACACCTACAATCCTAAACCTCAACACCTACAATCCTAAACCTCAACACCTACGAACCTAAACCTCAACACCTACAATCCTAAACCTCAACACCTACAAACCTCAACACCTCAACACCTAAACATTAAGCCTGACCCATACCCTAATGCCCAACCCTAACCTTTCATTGATAAGTTCATCATATTGTAGGTCTATCAAACGTGCCATAAAATATCGCCAAAAAAAAACCAAGTCAGTAAAATATCAGCTAGGGCTTTTCTGATCTGTTCTTATTCTTCTACTCCCGTTCTCTAAGCCTTTTTCTGGAACAGTTAAGCAGCTCCCTTCTCCCAGAGTCCTTTTCCAGAGCACAGTGGCTTCCTTTGTCCCCACAGATCTCCATAGTCCATATCTTCTTCCTTGAAATTACTTCTTAGCCTCATGCTCATAACATCTAAGAGTCGCTTTATGACCATTTCATTATTTCCATAATTGAATTACTTCACCATTATTTACCACTCCCTGTTTATCATTCTACTCTCACTCTTTTCTGTATGATTCTACCCCTTCCTGTCCATCCCTGTACTCTCCAACTCTTCTCTATATGACCCCACCTCTACCTATCCATCCTTCTACTCTCCAACTCTTCTCTGTAGGACCCCTCCTCTTCCTATCCATCCTTCTACTCTCCAACTCTTCTCTGTATGACCCCACCTCTTCCTATTCATCCCTCTACTCTCCAACTCTTCTCTGTATGACCCCACCTCTTCCTATCCATCCCTCTACTCTCCAATTCTTCCCTGTATGACCCCACCTTTTTCTATCCATCCTTTTCCTCTCCAACTCTTCTCTGTATGACCCCACATCTTCCTATCCATCCTTCTACTCTCCAACTCTTCTCTGTATGACCCCACATCTTCCTATCCATCCTTCTACTCTCCAACTCTTCTCTATATGACCCCACCTCTACCTATCCATCCTTCTACTCTCCAACTCTTCTCTGTATGACCCCTCCTCTTCCTATCCATCCTTCTACTCTCCAACTCTTCTCTGTACGACCCTACCTCTTCCTATTCATCCATCTACTCCCCAACTCTTCTCTGTATGACCCCACCTCTTCCTATCCATCCCTCTACTCTCCAACTCTTCTCTGTATGACCCCACCTCTTCCTATCCATCCTTCTACTCTCCAACTCTTCTCTGTATGACCCTACCTCTTCCTATCCATCCTTCTACTCTCCAACTCTTCTCTGTATGACCCCACCTCTTCCTATCCATCCTTCTACTCTCCAACTCTTCTCTGTATGACCCCACCTCTTCCTATCCATCCTTCTACTCTCCAATTCTTCCCTGTATGACCCCACCTCTTCCTATCCATCCTTCTACTCTCCAATTCTTCCCTGTATGACCCTACCTCTTCCTATCCATCCTTCTACTCTCCAATTCTTCCCTGTATGGCCCCACCTCTTCCTATTCATCCATCTACTCCCCAACTCTTCTCTGTTTAACCAGACCTCTTCCTATTCATCCATCTACTCCCCAACTCTTCTCTGTATGACCCTACCTCTTCCTATCGATCCCTCTACTGTCCAATTCTTCTCTGTATGACCCTACCTCTTCCTATCGATCCCTCTACTGTCCAAATCTTCTCTGTATGACCCCACCTCTTCCTATCGATCCCTCTACTCTCCCAACTCTTCTCTGTTTAACCAGACCTCTTCCTATTCATCCATCTACTCCCCAACTCTTCTCTGTTTAACCAGACCTCTTCCTATCCATCCATCTACTCCCCAACTCTTCTCTGTTTAACCAGACCTCTTCCTATCCATCCATCTACTCTCCAATTCTTCTCTGTATGACCCTACCTCTTCCTATCGATCCCTCTACTGTCCAAATCTTCTCTGTATGACCCCACCTCTTCCTATCGATCCCTCTACTCTCCCAACTCTTCTCTGTTTAACCCCACATCTTCCTATCCATCCTTCTACTCTCCAACTCTTCTCTGTATAACCCCCCCTTTACCTATCCATCCCTCTACTGTCCAAATCTTCTCTGTATGACCCCGCCTCTTCCTATCCATCCCTCTACTCTCAAACTCTTCTTTGTACTGTATGTCTTTACCAATTCCTGTTCCTTATTTTAGTCTTCAATTCTTCTCTGTGTGACCCAACTCTTCCCATTTTCCCCTCTACTTTCCATCTCTTATCTGTATGATTTGACATCTTCATGTCCATTCCTCTACTCTTTAGCTCTTCTCCATGTCTCCATCCCCTTTCTGTCCATTCATGTACTCTCCATCTCCTTTCTGTATGACTCCACCCCTTTCTGTTCATTACTCTACTCTTCGACTCTTCTCCATAAGAGTTCATACCTTTTTGTCCTCGCTCTACTCTCCAATGTTCCACTGTATGATTTCACCTCTTCCTATCCATTGCTCTCTTCTCCATATATCCCCACTTTTTCCTGTCCACCTTAGTACTCTCCAACCCTTCAGCCCAATGATTGCCCATTCCTGCTCATCCCTCTACTCCTCAACCCTTCTCTGTATGGTTTCACTGCTTCTGATCCAATGCTCTACTCTCTAACTCTTCTCCATACACTCACACCTCTTCCTATCCACCCATCCACTCTTCAAGTCTGATTCTTAGATGTCTGACTATTCTTTGATGATTCCCTTGCCTTAGGTGCGTCGTATCATTGGAGATTTTGGGGTTCCTATTGCCATTCTTATCATGGTGCTTATGGACTTCAGTATCACTGACACTTACACTCAGGTGAGAGATTTGGCCATGAAAGGTTTTCACGTGACTTCTTTCCTGATCAATCAGATCTCCTTATCTCACCAGCTCTGCATTTCTCTACCTGCAGAAACTCAGTGTCCCCAGTGGGTTTAAGGTGACCTCTCCGGACAAGCGAGGTTGGGTGATGAACCCTCTGGGATCTGTGGAGCCTTTTCCAGTTTGGATGATGTTTGCGAGCGTCCTTCCTGCGATTCTAGTCTATATTTTAATCTTCATGGAGACACAGATCACCACGTAAGTCCAGTGAGATGTCACACAATGATCCTGCCCAGTATTCTGGTGTCTGGATGGTCAAGAGTTTATAGAGTAATGGAATATTTCCAATTTTTTTCTCTTATTCTTGCCATAAAGAGATTTCGCTGCATAGGTTCTGTAACTTGTGTCTTCTGACAGGTTAATCATTAGTAAAAAGGAAAGGATGCTGGTGAAGGGCTCCGGATTTCATCTGGACTTGCTGCTTATTGTCACCATGGGTGGGATTTGCGCCCTTTTTGGGTTGCCATGGATGGCTGCTACAACTGTCCGCTCAGTCACACATGCCAACGCATTAACCGTTATGAGTAAAGCCGTGGCCCCAGGAGATAAACCGAAAATCCAAGAGGTGAAGGAGCAGAGAGTCACTGGCTTGCTGGTTGCCATAATGGTTGGTGAGTACCACTTCTCTTATCCTGGGTCAATTTCAGTCATTTTTTAAAGGAAAGACCACACACAGTCATTTTTAGTGTTTTTGGATTCTGTTCACATATCACATCTGGGGGATTCGGGGATCTTCACAAATTAATTCTTCTAGATCAGTGGTCTCCAAACTTTCAAAAACAAAGGGCCAGTTTCCTGTCCTTCAGACTTTAGGGGGGCCGGACTGTGGCCATCGGGAGTACAAAATGTCCCACCATCAGCGGGAGTAAACAATCCCCCAGGGTGTCTATATCCTACAGATACGTCCTCTGGGATCAGGACAGGGTGTCTATATCCTACAGATACCTCCTCTGGGATCAGGACAGGGTGTCTATATCCTACAGATACGTCCTCTGGGATCAGGACAGGGTGTCTATATCCTACAGATACGTCCTCTGGGATCAGGACAGGGTGTCTATATCCTACAGATACCTCCTCTGGGCTCAGGACGGGGTGTCTATATCCTACAGATACGTCCTCTGGGATCAGGACAGGGTGTCTATATCCTACAGATACCTCCTCTGGGCTCAGGACGGGGTGTCTATATCCTACAGATACGTCCTCTGGGCTCAAGACAGGGTGTCTATATCAAACAGATACGTCCTCTGGGCTCAGGACAGGGTGTCTATATCCTACAGATACCTCCTCTGGGATCAGGACAGGCTGTCTATATCCTACAGATACCTCCTCTGGGATCAGGACAGGGTGTCTATATCCTACAGATACCTCCTCTGGGATCAGGACAGGGTGTCTATATCCTACAGATACCTCCTCTGGGATCAGGACAGGGTGTCTATATCCTACAGATACCTCCTCTGGGATCAGGACAGGGTGTCTATATCCTACAGATACCTCCTCTGGGATCAGGACAGGGTGTCTATATCCTACAGATACGTCCTCTGGGCTCAGGACAGGGTGTCTATATCCTACAGATACCTCCTCTGGGCTCAGGACAGGGTGTCTATATCCTACAGATACCTCCTCTGGGCTCAGGACAGGGTGTCTATATCCTACAGATACCTCCTCTGGGCTCAGGACGGGGTGTCTATATCCTACAGATACATCCTCTGGGATCAGGACAGGGTGTCTATATCCTACAGATACCTCCTCTGGGCTCAGGACAGGGTGTCTATATCCTACAGATACCTCCTCTGGGCTCAGGATGGGGTGTCTATATCCTACAGATACCGCCTCTGGGATCAGGACAGGCTGTCTATATCCTACAGATACCTCCTCTGGGATCAGGACAGGGTGTCTATATCCTACAGATACCTCCTCTGGGATCAGGACAGGGTGTCTATATCCTACAGATACCGCCTCTGGGATCAGGACAGGCTGTCTATATCCTACAGATACCTCCTCTGGGATCAGGACAGGCTGTCTATATCCTACAGATACCTCCTCTGGGATCAGGACAGGCTGTCTATATCCTACAGATACCTCCTCTGGGATCAGGACAGGCTGTCTATATCCTACAGATACCTCCTCTGGGATCAGGACAGGGTGTCTATATCCTACAGATACCTCCTCTGGGCTTAGGACAGGCTGTCTATATCCTACAGATACCTCCTCGGTGGTAAATTCTATTCAATGTGGGTTTGTGGCTCCTCACAGGTCTGTCCATCGTTATCAGTGATGTTCTCCGTCAGATCCCGCTGGCCGTGCTGTTTGGAATCTTCCTGTACATGGGGGTGACCTCTCTAAATGGAATCCAGTTCTATGAGCGAATCCAGATGCTACTGAAGCCCCCAAAGCATCATCCAGACGTCATTTATGTGAAGAAGGTGCGTACAGAACAATGACATCATATGCATCACATGTAAAGGCCATTCATCGCATACCTTACCATCCCGCTATGGCCCACTTCATGGGAGAGAGCGCCGCCCTGTGATATGGAAAAAGGAACTACACAAACACATCTGTGCAGATTAAAGTGCACCTGTCCCACCACACTGGGGGGGTTCTACTTCTGACAATCCTATTGCCTGGCTGTCTTTGGCTTCATGATTTCTGAGGCCGGACAAACATGGAGCCAATACAAAGCTTTAGAACTCAGCCAGGTACTTAGCATTTTCTGTAGGAGCTCAGTCATGGCATCCTCCTGGTTGTAGAACCCCATAATCACTTTACTATAGAGGTCCATTATTCCCATAGATTGTAGGTATAACTTAATCCTGGCAGTTATAACATGGAGAAGGTGTTCCTTCAACCCGATCACGCCACTTTAATGTGTACGGAGCATTGGTGGAAAGTTCATTATCCTCCGCCCCTTTTTTCTTGGCTGATCAGTCTATATTGATCACTATCTGTATAGATTCTTTTGTAATCATTGTGTTATCTATATAGATTTTTTAGGTCTGCATTGATTATGTTATTATCTATAAGGGTTTTTAGTTCTGTATTGATCATTTTGTATATATGGGTTTTTGCACCTGTTTATACTTCAGGGATGAATTATGAATTCTGTAAATGATCCCATTATGTGAAGATATTAAATAGAATATCAGGTATTGATGTTTTGTGAGGTTGTTGGTAGTTCCAATCCACGTCATATGAAGTGGTTCTTTAAGGGGATGTGGGTTTGGGGATGGGGGAAGAGGTTGGGGATTTTCCTGTGTTGGTTGTCATGGTTGTCCTCCTCCTCTTCCTCCTCCCAGGTGCGCACCCTCCGGATGCATCTCTTCACCGTGCTGCAGCTCACCTGTCTGGCGGTGCTCTGGGTCGTCATGTCCACAGCGGCGTCTCTGGCCTTTCCCTTCATCCTGATCCTGACCGTCCCGCTGCGAATCTTCATTCTGCGGAGGATATTCACTGAGCGAGAGCTGAAATGCGTAAGTTTCCTCCACCTTCTGCTTCTCTTTTCACACTCGTTTTTCTGGCTTCACCCACCCTATTTGGCCCTGCCCATCACTTTGGCTCCACCCACCTCTATGGCTTCCCCCACCCTATGTGGCCCCACCCATCTCTATGACTCCATCCATCCCTATGACTTCATCCATCTCTATGACTCCACCCATCCCTATGACTCCACCCATCTCTATGACTCCATCCATCTCTCTCTATAACTCCATCCATCCCTATGACTCCATCCATCTCTATACCTCCATCCATCCCTATGACTCCATCCATCTCTATGACTCCATCCATCCCTATGACTCCATCCATCTCTATGACTCCATCCATCTCTATGACTCCACCCATCCCTATGACTCCATCCATCTCTATGACTCCATCCATCCCTATGACTCCATCCATCTCTATGACTCCATCCATCTCTATGACTCCATCCATCCCTATGACTCCATCCATCCCTATGACTCCATCCATCTCTATGACTCCATCCATCCCTATGACTCCATCCATCTCTATGACTCCATCCATCTCTATGACTCCATCCATCTCTCTCTATAACTCCATCCATCCCTATGACTCCATCCATCTCTATGACTCCATCCATCCCTATGACTCCATCCATCTCTATGACTCCATCAATCTCTATGACTCCATCAATCTCTATGACTCCATCCATCTCTATGACTCCATCCATCCCTATGACTCCATCCATCCCTATGACTCCATCCATCTCTATGACTCCATCCATCCCTATGACTCCATCCATCTCTATGACTCCATCCATCTCTATGACTCCATCCATCTCTCTCTATAACTCCATCCATCCCTATGACTCCATCCATCTCTATGACTCCATCAATCTCTATGACTCCATCAATCTCTATGACTCCATCAATCTCTATGACTCCATCCATCTCTCTCTATAACTCCATCCATCCCTATGACTCCATCCATCTCTATGACTCCATCCATCTCTATGACTCCATCCATCTCTCTCTATAACTCCATCCATCCCTATGACTCCATCCATCTCTATGACTCCATCCATCTCTATGACTCCATCCATCCCTATGACTCCATCCATCTCTATGACTCCATCCATCTCTATGACTCCATCCATCTCTATGACTCCATCCATCTCTCTCTATAACTCCATCCATCCCTATGACTCCATCCATCTCTATGACTCCATCCATCCCTATGACTCCACCCATCTCTATGACTCCACCCATCTCTATGACGCCATCCATCTCTATGACTCCATCCATCCCTATGACTCCATCCATCCCTATGACTCCATCCATCTCTATGACTCCATCCATCTCTATGACTCCATCCATCTCTCTCTATAACTCCATCCATCCCTATGACTCCATCCATCCCTATGACTCCATCCATCTCTATGACTCCATCCATCTCTATGACTCCATCCATCTCTATGACTCCATCCATCCCTATGACTCCATCCATCTCTATGACTCCATCCATCTCTATGACTCCATCCATCTCTATGACTCCATCCATCTCTATGACTCCATCAATCTCTATGACTCCATCCATCTCTCTCTATAACTCCATCCATCCCTATGACTCCATCCATCCCTATGACTCCATCCATCTCTATGACTCCATCCATCTCTATGACTCCATCCATCTCTATGACTCCATCCATCTCTCTCTATAACTCCATCCATCCCTATGACTCCATCCATCTCTATGACTCCATCCATCCCTATGACTTCATCCATCTCTATGACTCCATCCATCTCTATGACTCCATCCATCTCTCTCTATAACTCCATCCATCCCTATGACTCCATCCATCTCTATGACTCCATCCATCTCTATGACTCCATCCATCCCTATGACTCCATCCATCTCTATGACTCCATCCATCTCTATGACTCCATCCATCTCTCTCTATAACTCCATACATCCCTATGACTCCATCCATCTCTATGACTCCATCCATCTCTATGACTCCATCCATCCCTATGACTCCATCCATCCCTATGACTCCATCCATCTCTATGACTCCATCCATCTCTATGACTCCATCCATCTCTATGACTCCATCCATCCCTATGACTCCATCCATCTCTATGACTCCATCCATCTCTATGACTCCATCCATCTCTATGACTCCATCCATCTCTCTCTATAACTCCATCCATCCCTATGACTCCATCCATCCCTATGACTCCATCCATCTCTATGACTCCATCCATCTCTATGACTCCATCCATCTCTATGACTCCATCCATCCCTATGACTCCATCCATCTCTATGACTCCATCCATCTCTATGACTCCATCCATCTCTATGACTCCATCCATCTCTCTCTATAACTCCATCCATCCCTATGACTCCATCCATCTCTATGACTCCATCCATCCCTATGACTCCACCCATCTCTATGACTCCATCCATCTCTATGACTCCACCCATTTCTATGACTCCACCCATCTCTATGACTCCACCCATCTCTATGGCTCCACCCACCTCTATGGCTTGTTCCACCTTATGTGGCTCCACCCATCTCTATGACTCCACCCATCTCTGTAACTCCATCCATCTCTATGGCTTCTTCCACCCTATGTGGCTTCACCTTTCTCTATGACTCCACCCAACTCTATGGCTCCACCCATCTCTATGACTCCACCCATCTCTATGACTCAATCCATCTCTATGGCTCCACCCACCTCTATGGCTTGTTCCACCCTATGTGGCTCCACCTTTCTCTATGACTCCACCCAACTCTATGACTCCACCCATCTCTATGACTTCACCCATCTCCCTGGCTACACCCACCCTATATGGCTCCACCCCTTTATTCTGCCAGGCTTCTTCCCATGTCTCTTTAACCAAGACTTACTATTGAACTGAGACGGAGAGTTCAGGTTCTGTCATGTGACTAACAGCCAATGGCAAGCTTCCATTACTCTGCTGGTATGGAGCGACATGGGAGTCCAATGATATGTTAATGATACGGTGACCGCAAGACTGTACATACATAGGAGTAATCAGTGACCCTCATTGGTGAATGTTCGGTGAAAGTCACCATCTCTTCTATATCACCTCTTTATAAATGGGGCCCTATGACCCCAGTAAGACTGTGACCCTTCACCTCTTTATAAATGGGGCCCCATGACCCCAGTAAGGCTGTGACCCATCACCTCTTTATAAATGGGCCCCATGACCCCAGTAAGACTGTGACCCATCACCTCTTTATAAATGGGCCCCATGACCCCAGTAAGGCTGTGACCCATCACCTCTTTATAAATGGGCCCCATGACCCCAGTAAGACTGTGACCCATCACCTCTTTATAAATGGGCCCCATGACCCCAGTAAGGCTGTGACCCATCACCTCTTTATAAATGGGCCCCATGACCCCAGTAAGGCTGTGACCCATCACCTCTTTATAAATGGGCCCCTATGACCCCAGTAAGATTGTGACCCATCACCTCTTTATAAATGGGCCCCTATGACCCCAGTAAGATTGTGACCCATCACCTCTTTATAAACGGGCCCCTATGACCCCAGTAAGACTGTGACCCTTCACCTCTTTATAAATGGGCCCCATGACCCCAGTAAGACTGTGACCCATCACCTCTTTATAAATGGGCCCCATGACCCCAGTAAGACTGTGACCCATCACCTCTTTATAAATGGGCCCCTATGACCCCAGTAAGATTGTGACCCATCACCTCTTTATAAATGGGCCCCATGACCCCAGTAAGATTGTGACCCATCACCTCTTTATAAACGGGCCCCTATGACCCCAGTAAGACTGTGACCCTTCACCTCTTTATAAATGGGGCCCCATGACCCCAGTAAGGCTGTTACCCATCACCTCTTTATAAATGGGGCCCCATGACCCCAGTAAGGCTGTGACCCGTCACCTCTTTATAAATGGGCCCCTATGACCCCAGTAAGGCTGTGACCCATCACCTCTTTATAAATGGGCCCCTATGACCCCAGTAAGACTGTGACCCGTCACCTCTTTATAAATGGGCCCCTATGACCCCAGTAAGACTGTGATCCATCACCTCTTTATAAATGGGGCCCCTATGACCCCAGTAAGATTGTGACCCATCACCTCTTTATAAATGGGGCCCCTATGACCCCAGTAAGGCTGTGATCCATCACCTCTTTATAAATGGGGCCCCTATGACCCCAGTAAGATTGTGACCCATCACCTCTTTATAAGTGGGGCCCCTATGACCCCAGTAAGGCTGTGACCCATCACCTCTTTATAAATGGGCCCCTATGACCCCAGTAAGACTGTGACCCATCACCTCTTTATAAATGGGCCCCTATGACCCCAGTAAGGCTGTGACCGGTCACCTCTTTATAAATGGGCCCCATGACCCCAGTAAGGCTGTGATCCATCACCTCTTTATAAATGGGCCCCTATGACCCCAGTAAGGCTGTGACCCATCACCTCTTTATAAATGGGGCCCCTATGACCCCAGTAAGACTGTGATCCATCACCTCTTTATAAATGGGGCCCTATGACCCCAGTAAGATTGTGACCCATCACCTCTTTATAAATGGGGCCCTATGACCCCAGTAAGATTGTGACCCATCACCTCTTTATAAATGGGGCCCCTATGACCCCAGTAAGATTGTGACCTATCACCTCTTTATAAATGGGCCCCTATGACCCCAGTAAGGCTGTGATCCATCACCTCTTTATAAATGGGGCCCTATGACCCCAGTAAGGCTGTGATCCATCACCTCTTTATAAATGGGGCCCTATGACCCCAGTAAGGCTGTGACCCATCACCTCTTTATAAATGGGCCCCTATGACCCCAGTAAGACTGTGACCCATCACCTCTTTATAAATGGGGCCCCTATGACCCCAGTAAGGCTGTGATCCATCACCTCTTTATAAATGGGGCCCTATGACCCCAGTAAGGCTGTGACCCATCACCTCTTTATAAATGGGCCCCCATGACCCCAGTAAGGCTGTGACCCATCACCTCTTTATAAATGGGCCCCCATGACCCCAGTAAGGCTGTGACCCATCACCTCTTTATAAATGGGGCCCCTATGACCCCAGTAAGATTGTGATCCATCACCTCTTTATAAATGGGCCCCTATAAACCCAGTAAGGCTGTGACCCATCACCTCTTTATAAATGGGGCCCCTATGACCCCAGTAAGATTGTGACCTAGCACCTCTTTATAAATGGGGCCCCTATGACCCCAGTAAGACTGTGACCCATCACCTCTTTATAAATGGGCCCCTATGACCCCAGTAAGGCTGTGATCCATCACCTCTTTATAAATGGGCCCCCATGACCCCAGTAAGGCTGTGATTGGTCACCTCTTTATAAATGGGCCCCTATGACCCCAGTAAGACTGTGACCCATCACCTCTTTATAAATGGGGCCCCTATGACCCCAGTAAGATTGTGATCCATCACCTCTTTATAAATGGGCCCCTATAAACCCAGTAAGACTGTGACCCATCACCTCTTTATAAATCGGCCCCTATGACCCCAGTAAGACTGTGACCCTTCACCTCTTTATAAATGGGGCCCCATGACCCCAGTAAGGCTGTGACCCATCACCTCTTTATAAATGGGGCCCCATGACCCCAGTAAGGCTGTGACCCATCACCTCTTTATAAATCGGCTCCTATGACCCCAGTAAGACTGTGACCCATCACCTCTTTATAAATGGGGCCCCATGACCCCAGTAAGGCTGTGACCCATCACCTCTTTATAAACGGGCCCCTATGACCCCAGTAAGGCTGTGACCGGTCACCTCTTTATAAATGGGGCCCCTATGACCCCAGTAAGACTGTGACCCATCACCTCTTTATAAATGGGGCCCCTATGACCCCAGTAAGACTGTGATCCATCACCTCTTTATAAATGGGCCCCTATGACCCCAGTAAGGCTGTGACCCATCACCTCTTTATAAATGGGGCCCCTATGACCCCAGTAAGATTGTGACCCATCACCTCTTTATAAGTGGGGCCCCTATGACCCCAGTAAGGCTGTGACCCATCACCTCTTTATAAATGGGCCCCTATGACCCCAGTAAGACTGTGACCCATCACCTCTTTATAAATGGGGCCCCTATGACCCCAGTAAGGCTGTGATCCATCACCTCTTTATAAATGGGCCCCTATGACCCCAGTAAGGCTGTGACCGGTCACCTCTTTATAAATGGGCCCCTATGACCCCAGTAAGGCTGTGACCGGTCACCTCTTTATAAATGGGCCCCTATGACCCCAGTAAGGCTGTGATCCATCACCTCTTTATAAATGGGGCCCTATGACCCCAGTAAGGCTGTGATCCATCACCTCTTTATAAATGGGGCCCTATGACCCCAGTAAGGCTGTGATTGGTCACCTCTTTATAAATGGGCCCCTATGACCCCAGTAAGGCTGTGATCCATCACCTCTTTATAAATGGGGCCCTATGACCCCAGTAAGATTGTGACCCATCACCTCTTTATAAATGGGGCCCCTATGACCCCAGTAAGGCTGTGATCCATCACCTCTTTATAAATGGGGCCCTATGACCCCAGTAAGGCTGTGACCCATCACCTCTTTATAAATCGGCCCCTATGACCCCAGTAAGGCTGTGATCCATCACCTCTTTATAAATGGGCCCCCATGACCCCAGTAAGGCTGTGACCGGTCACCTCTTTATAAATGGGCCCCATGACCCCAGTAAGGCTGTGATCCATCACCTCTTTATAAATGGGGCCCCTATGACCCCAGTAAGATTGTGACCTATCACCTCTTTATAAATGGGCCCCTATGACCCCAGTAAGGCTGTGACCCATCACCTCTTTATAAATGGGGCCCCTATGACCCCAGTAAGATTGTGACCTAGCACCTCTTTATAAATGGGGCCCCTATGACCCCAGTAAGACTGTGACCCATCACCTCTTTATAAATGGGCCCCTATGACCCCAGTAAGGCTGTGACCCATCACCTCTTTATAAATGGGCCCCTATGACCCCAGTAAGGCTGTGATCCATCACCTCTTTATAAATGGGCCCCCATGACCCCAGTAAGGCTGTGACCGGTCACCTCTTTATAAATGGGCCCCATGACCCCAGTAAGGCTGTGATCCATCACCTCTTTATAAATGGGCCCCCATGACCCCAGTAAGGCTGTGACCGGTCACCTCTTTATAAATGGGCCCCATGACCCCAGTAAGGCTGTGATCCATCACCTCTTTATAAATGGGCCCCCATGACCCCAGTAAGGCTGTGACCGGTCACCTCTTTATAAATGGGCCCCATGACCCCAGTAAGGCTGTGACCCATCACCTCTTTATAAATGGGGCCCCTATGACCCCAGTAAGACTGTGATCCATCACCTCTTTATAAATGGGCCCCTATGACCCCAGTAAGGCTGTGACCCATCACCTCTTTATAAATGGGGCCCCTATGACCCCAGTAAGATTGTGACCTAGCACCTCTTTATAAATGGGGCCCCTATGACCCCAGTAAGACTGTGACCCATCACCTCTTTATAAATGGGCCCCTATGACCCCAGTAAGGCTGTGATCCATCACCTCTTTATAAATGGGCCCCTATGACCCCAGTAAGGCTGTGATCCATCACCTCTTTATAAATGGGGCCCTATGACCCCAGTAAGGCTGTGATCCATCACCTCTTTATAAATGGGGCCCCTATGACCCCAGTAAGGCTGTGATCCATCACCTCTTTATAAATGAGCCCTATGACCCCAGTAAGATTGTGACCCATCACCTCTTTATAAATGGGGCCCCTATGACCCCAGTAAGGCTGTGATCCATCACCTCTTTATAAATGGGGCCCTATGACCCCAGTAAGGCTGTGATCCATCACCTCTTTATAAATGAGCCCCTATGACCCCAGTAAGATTGTGACCCATCACCTCTTTATAAATGGGGCCCCTATGACCCCAGTAAGACTGTGACCCTTCACCTCTTTATAAATGGGGCCCCATGACCCCAGTAAGGCTGTGACCCATCACCTCTTTATAAATCGGCTCCTATGACCCCAGTAAGGCTGTGACCCATCACCTCTTTATAAATGGGGCCCCATGACCCCAGTAAGACTGTGACCCGTCACCTCTTTATAAATGGGCCCCTATGACCCCAGTAAGACTGTGACCCATCACCTCTTTATAAATCGGCCCCTATGACCCCAGTAAGACTGTGACCCTTCACCTCTTTATAAATGGGGCCCCATGACCCCAGTAAGGCTGTGACCCATCACCTCTTTATAAATGGGGCCCCATGACCCCAGTAAGGCTGTGACCCATCACCTCTTTATAAATCGGCTCCTATGACCCCAGTAAGACTGTGACCCATCACCTCTTTATAAATGGGGCCCCATGACCCCAGTAAGGCTGTGACCCATCACCTCTTTATAAACGGGCCCCTATGACCCCAGTAAGGCTGTGACCCATCACCTCTTTATAAACGGGCCCCTATGACCCCAGTAAGGCTGTGACCCATCACCTCTTTATAAACGGGCCCCTATGACCCCAGTAAGGCTGTGACCCATCACCTCTTTATAAATGGGGCCCCTATGACCCCAGTAAGACTGTGATCCATCACCTCTTTATAAATGGGCCCCTATGACCCCAGTAAGGCTGTGACCCATCACCTCTTTATAAATGGGGCCCCTATGACCCCAGTAAGATTGTGACCCATCACCTCTTTATAAGTGGGGCCCCTATGACCCCAGTAAGGCTGTGACCCATCACCTCTTTATAAATGGGCCCCTATGACCCCAGTAAGACTGTGACCGGTCACCTCTTTATAAATGGGCCCCTATGACCCCAGTAAGGCTGTGACCGGTCACCTCTTTATAAATGGGCCCCTATGACCCCAGTAAGGCTGTGATCCATCACCTCTTTATAAATGGGGCCCTATGACCCCAGTAAGGCTGTGATCCATCACCTCTTTATAAATGGGGCCCTATGACCCCAGTAAGATTGTGACCCATCACCTCTTTATAAATGGGGCCCCTATGACCCTAGTAAGGCTGTGATCCATCACCTCTTTATAAATGGGGCCCTATGACCCCAGTAAGGCTGTGATTGGTCACCTCTTTATAAATGGGGCCCCTATGACCCCAGTAAGGCTGTGATCCATCACCTCTTTATAAATGGGGCCCTATGACCCCAGTAAGGCTGTGACCCATCACCTCTTTATAAATGGGGCCCCTATGACCCCAGTAAGGCTGTGATCCATCACCTCTTTATAAATGGGGCCCCTATGACCCCAGTAAGGCTGTGATCCATCACCTCTTTATAAATGGGGCCCTATGACCCCAGTAAGGCTGTGACCCATCACCTCTTTATAAATGGGCCCCCATGACCCCAGTAAGGCTGTGATCCATCACCTCTTTATAAATGGGGCCCTATGACCCCAGTAAGGCTGTGACCCATCACCTCTTTATAAATGGGCCCCCATGACCCCAGTAAGGCTGTGATCCATCACCTCTTTATAAATGGGCCCCTATGACCCCAGTAAGACTGTGACCCATCACCTCTTTATAAATGGGGCCCCTATGACCCCAGTAAGATTGTGATCCATCACCTCTTTATAAATGGGCCCCTATGACCCCAGTAAGGCTGTGACCCATCACCTCTTTATAAATGGGGCCCCTATGACCCCAGTAAGATTGTGACCTAGCACCTCTTTATAAATGGGGCCCCTATGACCCCAGTAAGACTGTGACCCATCACCTCTTTATAAATGGGCCCTATGACCCCAGTAAGACTGTGACCCATCACCTCTTTATAAATGGGCCCCTATGACCCCAGTAAGACTGTGACCCATCACCTCTTTATAAATGGGGCCCCATGACCCCAGTAAGGCTGTGACCCATCACCTCTTTATAAATGGGGCCCCATGACCCCAGTAAGGCTGTGACCCATCACCTCTTTATAAATGGGCCCCTATGACCCCAGTAAGGCTGTGACCCATCACCTCTTTATAAACGGGCCCCTATGACCCCAGTAAGGCTGTGATCCATCACCTCTTTATAAATCGGCTCCTATGACCCCAGTAAGACTGTGACCCATCACCTCTTTATAAATGGGGCCCCATGACCCCAGTAAGGCTGTGACCCATCACCTCTTTATAAACGGGCCCCTATGACCCCAGTAAGGCTGTGACCCATCACCTCTTTATAAATGGGCCCCTATGACCCCAGTAAGGCTGTGACCCATCACCTCTTTATAAATGGGGCCCCTATGACCCCAGTAAGGCTGTGATCCATCACCTCTTTATAAATGGGGCCCCTATGACCCCAGTAAGATTGTGACCCATCACCTCTTTATAAGTGGGGCCCCTATGACCCCAGTAAGGCTGTGACCCATCACCTCTTTATAAATGGGCCCCTATGACCCCAGTAAGGCTGTGATCCATCACCTCTTTATAAATGGGCCCCCATGACCCCAGTAAGGCTGTGACCCATCACCTCTTTATAAATGGGGCCCCTATGACCCCAGTAAGATTGTGACCCATCACCTCTTTATAAATGGGCCCCTATGACCCCAGTAAGACTGTGATCCATCACCTCTTTATAAATGGGCCCCTATGACCCCAGTAAGGCTGTGATCCATCACCTCTTTATAAATGGGCCCCCATGACCCCAGTAAGGCTGTGACCCATCACCTCTTTATAAATGGGCCCCTATGACCCCAGTAAGACTGTGACCCGTCACCTCTTTATAAATGGGCCCCTATGACCCCAGTAAGACTGTGACCCATCACTTCTTTATAAACGGGCCCCTATGACCCCAGTAAGGCTGTGACCCTTCACCTCTTTATAAATGGGGCCCCATGACCCCAGTAAGGCTGTGACCCATCACCTCTTTATAAATGGGGCCCTATGACCCCAGTAAGGCTGTGACCGGTCACCTCTTTATAAATGGGCCCCATGACCCCAGTAAGGCTGTGATCCATCACCTCTTTATAAATGGGGCCCCTATGACCCCAGTAAGACTGTGATCCATCACCTCTTTATAAATGGGGCCCCATGACCCCAGTAAGGCTGTGACCCATCACCTCTTTATAAATGGGCCCCTATGACCCCAGTAAGGCTGTGACCCATCACCTCTTTATAAATGGGGCCCCTATGACCCCAGTAAGACTGTGATCCATCACCTCTTTATAAATGGGGCCCTATGACCCCAGTAAGATTGTGACCCATCACCTCTTTATAAATGGGGCCCCTATGACCCCAGTAAGATTGTGACCTATCACCTCTTTATAAATGGGCCCCTATGACCCCAGTAAGGCTGTGATCCATCACCTCTTTATAAATGGGCCCCTATGACCCCAGTAAGACTGTGACCCATCACCTCTTTATAAATGGGCCCCTATGACCCCAGTAAGGCTGTGATCCATCACCTCTTTATAAATGGGGCCCCATGACCCCAGTAAGGCTGTGACCCATCACCTCTTTATAAATGGGGCCCCATGACCCCAGTAAGACTGTGACCCATCACCTCTTTTTAAATGGGCCCCTATGACCCCAGTAAGACTGTGACCCATCACCTCTTTATAAATGGGGCCCCATGACCCCAGTAAGACTGTGACCCGTCACCTCTTTATAAATGGGCCCCTATGACCCCAGTAAGACTGTGACCCATCACCTCTTTATAAATCGGCCCCTATGACCCCAGTAAGGCTGTGACCCATCACCTCTTTATAAATGGGGCCCCTATGACCCCAGTAAGACTGTGACCCATCACCTCTTTATAAATGGGGCCCCATGACCCCAGTAAGGCTGTGACCCGTCACCTCTTTATAAATGGGCCCCTATGACCCCAGTAAGGCTGTGACCCATCACCTCTTTATAAATGGGCCCCTATGACCCCAGTAAGACTGTGATCCATCACCTCTTTATAAATCGGCTCCTATGACCCCAGTAAGACTGTGACCCATCACCTCTTTATAAATGGGGCCCCATGACCCCAGTAAGGCTGTGACCCATCACCTCTTTATAAACGGGCCCCTATGACCCCAGTAAGGCTGTGACCCATCACCTCTTTATAAATGGGCCCCTATGACCCCAGTAAGGCTGTGACCCATCACCTCTTTATAAATGGGGCCCCTATGACCCCAGTAAGGCTGTGATCCATCACCTCTTTATAAATGGGGCCCCTATGACCCCAGTAAGATTGTGACCCATCACCTCTTTATAAGTGGGGCCCCTATGACCCCAGTAAGGCTGTGACCCATCACCTCTTTATAAATGGGCCCCTATGACCCCAGTAAGGCTGTGATCCATCACCTCTTTATAAATGGGCCCCCATGACCCCAGTAAGGCTGTGACCCATCACCTCTTTATAAATGGGGCCCCTATGACCCCAGTAAGATTGTGACCTATCACCTCTTTATAAATGGGCCCCTATGACCCCAGTAAGGCTGTGATCCATCACCTCTTTATAAATGGGCCCCTATGACCCCAGTAAGACTGTGACCCATCACCTCTTTATAAATGGGCCCCTATGACCCCAGTAAGGCTGTGATCCATCACCTCTTTATAAATGGGGCCCCATGACCCCAGTAAGGCTGTGACCCATCACCTCTTTATAAATGGGGCCCCATGACCCCAGTAAGACTGTGACCCATCACCTCTTTTTAAATGGGCCCCTATGACCCCAGTAAGACTGTGACCCATCACCTCTTTATAAATGGGGCCCCATGACCCCAGTAAGACTGTGACCCGTCACCTCTTTATAAATGGGCCCCTATGACCCCAGTAAGACTGTGACCCATCACCTCTTTATAAATCGGCCCCTATGACCCCAGTAAGACTGTGACCCTTCACCTCTTTATAAATGGGGCCCCATGACCCCAGTAAGGCTGTGACCCATCACCTCTTTATAAATGGGGCCCCATGACCCCAGTAAGGCTGTGACCCGTCACCTCTTTATAAATGGGCCCCTATGACCCCAGTAAGGCTGTGACCCATCACCTCTTTATAAACGGGCCCCTATGACCCCAGTAAGGCTGTGACCCATCACCTCTTTATAAATGGGGCCCCTATGACCCCAGTAAGACTGTGATCCATCACCTCTTTATAAACGGGCCCCTATGACCCCAGTAAGGCTGTGACCCATCACCTCTTTATAAATGGGGCCCCTATGACCCCAGTAAGACTGTGATCCATCACCTCTTTATAAATCGGCCCCTATGACCCCAGTAAGGCTGTGACCCTTCACCTCTTTATAAATGGGGCCCCTATGACCCCAGTAAGACTGTGACCCATCACCTCTTTATAAACGGGCCCCTATGACCCCAGTAAGGCTGTGACCCATCACCTCTTTATAAATGGGCCCCTATGACCCCAGTAAGGCTGTGACCCATCACCTCTTTATAAATGGGGCCCCTATGACCCCAGTAAGACTGTGATCCATCACCTCTTTATAAATGGGCCCCTATGACCCCAGTAAGGCTGTGACCCATCACCTCTTTATAAATGGGGCCCCTATGACCCCAGTAAGGCTGTGATCCATCACCTCTTTATAAATGGGGCCCCTATGACCCCAGTAAGATTGTGACCCATCACCTCTTTATAAGTGGGGCCCCTATGACCCCAGTAAGGCTGTGACCCATCACCTCTTTATAAATGGGCCCCTATGACCCCAGTAAGACTGTGACCGGTCACCTCTTTATAAATGGGCCCCTATGACCCCAGTAAGGCTGTGATCCATCACCTCTTTATAAATGGGGCCCTATGACCCCAGTAAGGCTGTGATCCATCACCTCTTTATAAATGGGGCCCTATGACCCCAGTAAGATTGTGACCCATCACCTCTTTATAAATGGGGCCCCTATGACCCTAGTAAGGCTGTGATCCATCACCTCTTTATAAATGGGGCCCTATGACCCCAGTAAGGCTGTGATTGGTCACCTCTTTATAAATGGGCCCCTATGACCCCAGTAAGGCTGTGATCCATCACCTCTTTATAAATGGGGCCCTATGACCCCAGTAAGGCTGTGATCCATCACCTCTTTATAAATGGGGCCCTATGACCCCAGTAAGATTGTGACCCATCACCTCTTTATAAATGGGGCCCCTATGACCCCAGTAAGGCTGTGATCCATCACCTCTTTATAAATGGGGCCCTATGACCCCAGTAAGGCTGTGACCCATCACCTCTTTATAAATGGGCCCCCATGACCCCAGTAAGGCTGTGATCCATCACCTCTTTATAAATGGGGCCCTATGACCCCAGTAAGGCTGTGACCCATCACCTCTTTATAAATGGGCCCCCATGACCCCAGTAAGGCTGTGATCCATCACCTCTTTATAAATGGGCCCCTATGACCCCAGTAAGGCTGTGACCCATCACCTCTTTATAAATGGGGCCCCTATGACCCCAGTAAGATTGTGACCTAGCACCTCTTTATAAATGGGGCCCCTATGACCCCAGTAAGACTGTGACCCATCACCTCTTTATAAATGGGCCCCTATGACCCCAGTAAGACTGTGACCCATCACCTCTTTATAAATGGGCCCCTATGACCCCAGTAAGACTGTGATCCATCACCTCTTTATAAATGGGCCCCCATGACCACAGTAAGGCTGTGATCCATCACCTCTTTATAAATGGGCCCCTATGACCCCAGTAAGACTGTGACCCGTCACCTCTTTATAAATGGGCCCCTATGACCCCAGTAAGGCTGTGACCCATCACCTCTTTATAAATGGGCCCCTATGACCCCAGTAAGGCTGTGACCCATCACCTCTTTATAAATGGGCCCCTATGACCCCAGTAAGATTGTGACCCATCACCTCTTTATAAATGGGGCCCCTATGACCCCAGTAAGGCTGTAATCCATCACCTCTTTATAAATGGGGCCCCTATGACCCCAGTAAGGCTGTGATTGGTCACCTCTTTATAAATGCGCCCCCATGACCCCAGTAAGGCTGTGACCCATCACCTCTTTCTAAATGGGGCCCCTATGACCCCAGTAAGACTGTGACCTGTTACCTCTTTATAAATGGGCCCCTATGACCCCAGTAAGACTGTGACCCATCACCTCTTTATAAATGGGGCCCCTATGACCCCAGTAAGATTGTGATCCATCACCTCTTTATAAATGGGGCCCCTATGACCCCAGTAAGATTGTGATCCATCACCTCTTTATAAATGGGCCCCTATGACCCCAGTAAGACTGTGACCCATCACCTCTTTATAAATGGGCCCCTATGACCCCAGTAAGGCTGTGATCCATCACCTCTTTATAAATGGGGCCCCTATGACCCCAGTAAGATTGTGACCCATCACCTCTTTATAAATGGGGCCCCTATGACCCCAGTAAGGCTGTGACCTGTCACCTCTTGTCACCTCTTGTGAACCATCACTCTTCTTATCTTTGTCTCCCTCCAGTTGGACGCAGACGAGGTGCAGCCGATCTTCGATGAACAGGAGGGTGTCGATGAATATAATGAAATGCCGATGCCGGTGTAATACCAAATCCTTCCTTGTGCCTTGGGCAGAACTTCTGGAGACCCAAAAGATTCCCTGTGATCCTCACACCAACCCTGAACCCAGAATCCCCTTCCCCCGCAATCTTGCATAGAAGCTGCTGTAGAAGAGGCAGAGCGCACTGCTTGGGGGTGGAGCTTTGCTGTTCAGGGGTGGGACTTCCTAGGGCTCATTATAGATGAAGGACAGACAATATCTGCAGCTGCCCCCGAGGT
The DNA here is from genome assembly GCF_042186555.1 of Aquarana catesbeiana. Taxonomy (NCBI): domain Eukaryota; kingdom Metazoa; phylum Chordata; class Amphibia; order Anura; family Ranidae; genus Aquarana; species Aquarana catesbeiana. The sequence goes on along the minus strand of NC_133328.1, from coordinate 653,396,238 downwards.
GCAGATTACAATCATGATAGCCGTGCCAAATCCTAGGACAAGCCCAACCCCCGCCGCCGGGGCAGAGTACGGTGAGGATACTCCTGCCGAAATCTACCAAGACGGAGGACAGGCCACACCCGGTGACCGACAATCACTGGGGCCAGCAGTATATTTATAGAGAGTATTATTATTGGTCAGATCATGTATTATGTGTAATAGTGTTAATATATCAATGAGTAGAAGTGTCAGTGTGATCATTATCCATGTGTGACGGTCAATGTTACTCCCAAACCTTCTATACTGCACCCCGGGAGGGGGAGGAAACCCGACCTCAGATGTGGGGGATGGAATTGTTGGTGATCCCGCCAGTAATACACTTCCTGTCCTCAGGTGACAACGCTCAATGCACTGTATCTATGGAGGATCAGGGTGGTGATCCCGCCAGTAATACACTTCCTGTCCTCAGGTGACAACGCTCACTTCTCCACTGTATCTATGGAGGAACAGGGTGGTGATCCCGCCAGTAATACACTTCCTGTCTTCAGGTGACAACGCTCACTTCTCCACTGTATCTATGGAGGAACAGGGTGGTGATCCCGCCAGTAATACACTTCCTGTCTTCAGGTGACAACGCTCACTTCTCCACTGTATCTATGGAGGATCAGGGTGGTGATCCCGCCAGTAATACACTTCCTGTCCTCAGGTGACAACGCTCACTTCTCCACTGTATCTATGGAGGAACAGGGTGGTGATCCCGCCAGTAATACACTTCCTGTCTTCAGGTGACAACGCTCACTTCTCCACTGTATCTATGGAGGATCAGGGTGGTGATCCCGCCAGTAATACACTTCCTGTCTTCAGGTGACAACGCTCACTTCTCCACTGTATCTATGGAGGAACAGGGTGGTGATCCCGCCAGTAATACACTTCCTGTCTTCAGGTGACAACGCTCACTTCTCCACTGTATCTATGGAGGATCAGGGTGGTGATCCCGCCAGTAATACACTTCCTGTCCTCAGGTGACAACGCTCACTGCACTGTATCTATGGAGGAACAGGGTGGTGATCCCGCCAGTAATACACTTCCTGTCTTCAGGTGACAACGCTCACTTCTCCACTGTATCTATGGAGGAACAGGGTGGTGATCCCGCCAGTGACACACTTCCTGTCCTCAGGTGACAACGCTCACTGCACTGTATCTATGGAGGAACAGGGTGGTGATCCCGCCAGTAATACACTTCCTGTCCTCAGGTGACAACGCTCACTGCACTGTATCTATGGAGGAACAGGGTGGTGATCCCGCCAGTAATACACTTCCTGTCCTCAGGTGACAACGCTCACTGCACTGTATCTATGGAGGATCAGGGTGGTGATCCTGCCAGTTAGTATTGGTAGGATTTTAAAGGTGCTATACCAATTGACCAAACATAACAGTTAAAATTCTGTGATATTTATTACAAGTCATTTTTAAAATCCATAGAAAAGTTCCACAAAAATGTTGTTATCAACATCCTCTGTAATTATTGCAAGTGTATTCACAGGGTCCTCTATGCATTTTCTTCTACATGTTTTGCCATATGGCTTCTTCAGGAAGTGTGCATACAGGATACCACATACAGACCATCCACTCCAGAATCAAAGGTCATAAATGAAGCGGTCCAGTAGGGGGAGCCAAAGTGTCATAAGGCAGAAAAAGCAATTTAACCAAGGACTCTTTGTGTGTATATATACAAGCTATAACACACTCCTTGCAGGCTCATGGTAAAGCCTCTTCCATCTCGTTGACACCTCCTTGGTGTGGATCTGGTTGTGGAGAGGATGGTCTGTATGTGTTATCCTGTATGCACACATCCTGAAGAAGCCATACAGCGAAACCTGTAGAAGAAAATGCATAGAGGACTGTATGTGGTGACCTGTATGCACACATCCTGAAGAAGCCATACAGCGAAACCTGTAGAAGAAAATGCACAGAGGACCGTGAGTACATGAGTGAATACACGTACAATAATTACAGAGGATGTTGACAATAAAAGATTTTGTGGAACTTTTCTATGGATTATAAAAATGATTTGTAATAAATATTACAGAATTTGAACTGTTGTGTTTGGTCAATTGGTATAGCACCTTATAATCCCACCAATACTCATTATATATTTGGTACTAGAATGCTCACTGCACTGTATCTACGGAGGATCAGGGTGGTGATCCTGCCAGTAATAACACACTTCCTGTCCTTAGGTCACAATGCCCACTGTACTGTATCTATGGAGGATCAGTGTTGTCACCCTAGGGCAAGACTACAGAACACCTCCCCCTCTCCTCTTCTCCCTAATGTAGGGGGAGGTACTCTATAGTTCACAGGAAGAGCTGACAGCAATGTGACTGATAACAGTCGGCACATGCCGAGAACAAAGGAAGTTATCAGCTCACAAGATTTCTGCATCAACTGGTATTTCTTATTAAGGGACACAAGAATACAGATATAGTTGGGTTATATTGGTGCCTACAGGAAATGGAGGTCACTGACAAACAGAAAAAACTGTAAGCCAGCCCCCCGTATAACTCCTCCTCTAACCAGCATGCCTCAGTTTTTTTTGCTGGTGTCCCAGAAGGTTCTACAGCCTTTGTTCAGCTCTGCAGAAGAAGATCTATTTTTTGCTGGCCTTCGTTTCTTCCTCAACTGTAATGAAGATCTTCCTCAGCCTGACTTTGGAGGTCATACCTGGACCCCCCTGGACTGGATGTGGAAGGTTAGCCTGGACCTCTGGGCATGGGGCTTTGCATTTTGGTGCCTTCCAGACTGCAGAGAACTTTCTGGGTCCAGAGCTGTGGCACTACCTCAGGGGTGACCCTGTCCCTGTAGACTGATCGGGCTGAGCATCGGGAGCCACCTCAGAGTCTGATCGGCCGGGCCCCTTTCAAAATTGCCCACCACCTCTGGTTTTACTGGACGAGGGGTAATGGCTGAGGGACCAACATTACCTACTGGGAGAAAGCATCAACCTGCTCCTGTTCCTGAGGCTACATGTGGGTCTCCAGTCTATTCCCACCACCTGCCTACAGGGACCCCTTCACCTCTGCCCAACTTAAACACTCCTTGGCACAAGCTGTGAGTACCTGAGGCCTGGCTTCATGTGGAACTTAGTTGTTTTACAGTTGTGCCGAAGCAACGTCTCCTAAGACACCCAGAGGAAAGTCCCACTGCCAGGGATGACCTCAGTCCATATGCCCCTAGTGGTTCCATGTGTGTTTACTGGGTATCCCCAGAAGGATCTTATGGCTGCAATCTAGAACCCCTAATTGTATGGGGTCATCCTCAACAGTTTGGAGACCACTGATCTAGGTGATGTCAAACTGTGACCCAGGGGCCAGATGCAGCCCTTTGCTTGCTTTTATCCAGCTTTTGAGCCACTATTTCATTCACTGACACCAACGAAGGGGCACAATTCTTCCCAATGACACCAATAATTGAGCAGTTACTCCCAATACCACCAACAATGGGGCACTATTCCTTCCAATGAAACCAATATTGGGGCACAATTCCTCCCAATGACACCAACAATTGAGGAACAATTCCTCCCAATGACACAAACAATGGGGCACAATTCCTCACAATGACATCAATGATGGAGCAGAGGTCCTCCCAATGGCAACAAAATGAGGCACAATTCCTCCCAATGACACAAACAATGGGGCACAGGTCATCCCAATAACACCAACCATGGGGTCCAATAAAACCAATGATGGTGCACAATTCCTACCAATGACACAAACAATGGGGCACAATTCCTCCCAATAACACCAACATTGGGGCACAATGAAAACCACAATAAAGCACAATTCCTCACGACACCAATAATGGGGCAAAATCCTCCCAATGACACAAACAATGGGGCACAGTTCCTCCCAATGACACCAACAATGGGGCTCAATGACACCAATGCTGGTGCAAAATTCCTACCCCCCTAAAGTCTGAAGAACAGTAAACTGGGCCTTTATTTAGAAAGTTTGGAGAGCCCTGACCTAGATGTTGCAGGACCTTCACCTGTGGGAAGGTTTGGGAATCCTTCCCATGACAGGACAAGGGGTTTGGTCACTACGCTGAATGACGTTGGGGAGTCTTCACCACAATGTCTTCCTCAGAGACCATGCATTGGCCTCAGTTGATGGTTGCTGCACCAGTTGTAGAGTCTTGTGTGATTGAGAGCTGCTCATCTCCTACATGTTCCTATGTCAGACCCCAGGGACACTTTAGGGTGTTGCTATATATAGTCTTGTCCATCCATTTGCATTTGTCTAGTGTTCCTTGTACCAGTCTGGGTTTGTATACTACCTTACAACACTGATTACATTTGTAAGAGTCCTCTAGTGCACCTTCTTCAGGGTTGGTTCCTTTTAGTTCTCCTCCAGTCTCAGGGGCACTTCTCTGTCCACATGAGACATTACACTGTGATGATTCTCACATTCTTTGGATATCGCCTTATCACAGAAACTTTCTTCCCAGAACCCCAAGGCTCCACCCTTCACTAACAGACCAGCTGTCTTTTCCTGTGGACCTGTTTTCTGTCCAAGGTTACCTTTGGTGGATTTTTCTCCTAGCAGCTCATTCCAGTCTTCCCGTCTGGTGACCATCTCATGTAGTTGGTCTATTTCTTCCTAATCTAGTAGTTACGTTGTTCCACCTGTTTTGTTTTTCCGGCTTCCTGATGGTCAGTCTTCCTTTTGGTGGAGTCATTGCCCCCTGGCAGTCATTTCTTTTCTCCTGGTCAGGCTAATCTTCTGTGGCCTCCATTGGCAGCCTCCCTTATCCTGCAGAGGACTTCTCATCTGGCTCAAATTTGGGTGTTGCTCCTTCAGGTAGTTCTAAGTTGCGGACTGTTCCTAGCCTCCGTCGCCCAATCCTCACTTGGACAAATGTCCCAACCCCCTCTGTGTTTTTACTTGTCCTGCTATTGTATTTGACAAGATGGAGGCAGGCTGGGTGTATTTGGAGGGGTTATTCGGGGGCGGCTTATAGGTTTTTTTTTTATACTTCCTGTAGGTGGTACTATGAAACCTGGATGTTTCTGAATTCCTGCCTCCCTCAATGGACACCAAGTAAAGGAATGTATGGGAAGTATAGAACTCTTATTATTTGGCCTCATAGGGGAGGCAACCCCAGTGTGATGTCTTCTCTATACCCGACCTCGCAGGAGAGGCCACCTCAGTGTTATCTTCTCTATACCCGGCCTTATAGAGGCAACCTTGGTGTGAAATCTGCCCTATACCCGGCCTCGCAGGAGGCCACCTCAGTATGATATCTGCTTTATACCTGGCTGCATAGGAGAGGCCACCTTAGTGTGACATCCGCCCTATACCTGGATTCTTAGGGGAGGCCAGCTCAGTATGACATCTTCTCTATACTGGGCTTCATAGGAGAGGCCACCTCAGTGTGATTTCTGCCCAATACCCAGCCTCACAGGAGAGGCCACCTTGGTGTCATACCTTCTCTATACCCGGCCTCATAGGAAAGGCCACCTCAGTGTGATGTCCTCTCTATACCCAGCCTCGCAGGAGAGGCCACCTCAGTGTGACATCTGCCCTATACCCAGCCTCACAGGAGAGGCCACCTCAATGTAATGTCTGCCCTATACCTGGCTGCATAGGGGAGGCCACCTCAGTGTGACATCTGCCCTATACCCAGCCTCGCAGGAGAGGCCACCTCAGTGTAATGTCTGCCCTATACCTGGCCTCATAGGAGAGGCCACCTCAGTGTGACATCTGCCCTATACCCAGCCTCGCAGGAGAGGCCACCTCAGTGTAATGTCTGCCCTATACCTGGCCTCATAGGAGAGGCCACCTCAGTGTGACATCTGCCCTATACCCAGCCTCACAGGAGAGGCCACCTTGGTGTCATACCTTCTCTATACCCAGCCTCGCAGGAGAGGCCACCTCAGTGTAATGTCTGCCCTATACCTGGCTGCATAGGGGAGGCCACCTCTATATGACATCTTCTCTATACCCTGCCTCATAGGAGAGGTCACCTCAGTGTGATGTCTTCTCTATATCGGTATGGGGGGGGGTTCAGATACATAACCAGAGGGAAGACAATGAAGGTCCCCCCACTTCTATGTGGCTGATACACACCAGGGGGCGCTCTCTGATACACGTTCTCTGATACACACCAGGGGGCGCTCTCTGATACACGTTCTCTGATACACACCAGGGGGCGCTCTCTGATACACGTTCTCTGATACACACCAGGGGGCGCTCTCTGATACACGTTCTCTGATACACACCAGGGGGCGCTCTCTGATACACGTTCTCTGATACACACCAGGGGGCGCTCTCTGATACACGTTCTCTGATACACACCAGGGGGCGCTCTCTGATACACGTTCTCTGATACACACCAGGGGGCGCTCTCTGATACACGTTCTCTGATACACACCAGGGGGCGCTCTCTGATACACGTTCTCTGATACACACCAGGGGGCGCTCTCTGATACACGTTCTGATACACACCAGGGGGCGCTCTCTGATACACGTTCTCTGATACACACCAGGGGGCGCTCTCTGATACACGTTCTCTGATACACACCAGGGGGCGCTCTCTGATACACGTTCTCTGATACACACCAGGGGGCGCTCTCTGATACACGTTCTCTGATACACACCAGGGGGCGCTCTCTGATACACGTTCTGATACACACCAGGGGGCGCTCTCTGATACACGTTCTCTGATACACACCAGGGGGCGCTCTCTGATACACGTTCTCTGATACACACCAGGGGGCGCTCTCTGATACATGTTCTAATACACACCAGGGGGCGCTCTCTGATACACGTTCTGATACACACCAGGGGGCGCTCTCTGATACACGTTCTGATACACACCAGGGGGCGCTCTCTGATACACGTTCTCTGATACACACCAGGGGGCGCTCTCTGATACACGTTCTGATACACACCAGGGGGCGCTCTCTGATACACGTTCTCTGATACACACCAGGGGGCGCTCTCTGATACACGTTCTGATACACACCAGGGGGCGCTCTCTGATACACGTTCTCTGATACACACCAGGGGGCGCTCTCTGATACACGTTCTGATACACACCAGGGGGCGCTCTCTGATACACGTTCTGATACACACCAGGGGGCGCTCTCTGATACACGTTCTCTGATACACACCAGGGGGCGCTCTCTGATACACGTTCTCTGATACACACCAGGGGGCGCTCTCTGATACACGTTCTCTGATACACACCAGGGGGCGCTCTCTGATACACGTTCTCTGATACACACCAGGGGGCGCTCTCTGATACACGTTCTCTGATACACACCAGGGGGCGCTCTCTGATACACGTTCTCTGATACACACCAGGGGGCGCTCTCTGATACACGTTCTGATACACACCAGGGGGCGCTCTCTGATACACGTTCTGATACACACCAGGGGGCGCTCTCTGATACACGTTCTCTGATACACACCAGGGGGCGCTCTCTGATACACGTTCTGATACACACCAGGGGGCGCTCTCTGATACACGTTCTCTGATACACACCAGGGGGCGCTCTCTGATACACGTTCTCTGATACACACCAGGGGGCGCTCTCTGATACACGTTCTGATACACACCAGGGGGCGCTCTCTGATACACACCAGGGGGCGCTCTCTGATACACGTTCTCTGATACACACCAGGGGGCGCTCTCTGATACACGTTCTCTGATACACACCAGGGGGCGCTCTCTGATACATGTTCTAATACACACCAGGGGGCGCTCTCTGATACACGTTCTCTGATACACACCAGGGGGCGCTCTCTGATACACGTTCTCTGATACACACCAGGGGGCGCTCTCTGATACACGTTCTCTGATACACACCAGGGGGCGCTCTCTGATACACGTTCTCTGATACACACCAGGGGGCGCTCTCTGATACACACCAGGGGGCGCTCTCTGATACACACCAGGGGGCGCTCTCTGATACACGTTCTCTGATACACACCAGGGGGCGCTCTCTGATACACGTTCTCTGATACACACCAGGGGGCGCTCTCTGATACACGTTCTGATACACACCAGGGGGCGCTCTCTGATACACGTTCTCTGATACACACCAGGGGGCGCTCTCTGATACACGTTCTCTGATACACACCAGGGGGCGCTCTCTGATACACGTTCTGATACACACCAGGGGGCGCTCTCTGATAGACGTTCTCTGATACACACCAGGGGGCGCTCTCTGATACACGTTCTGATACACACCAGGGGGCGCTCTCTGATACACGTTCTCTGATACACACCAGGGGGCGCTCTCTGATACACGTTCTCTGATACACACCAGGGGGCGCTCTCTGATACACGTTCTCTGATACACACCAGGGGGCGCTCTCTGATACACGTTCTCTGATACACACCAGGGGGCGCTCTCTGATACATGTTCTAATACACACCAGGGGGCGCTCTCTGATACACGTTCTCTGATACACACCAGGGGGCGCTCTCTGATACACGTTCTCTGATACACACCAGGGGGCGCTCTCTGATACACGTTCTCTGATACACACCAGGGGGCGCTCTCTGATACACGTTCTCTGATACACACCAGGGGGCGCTCTCTGATACACGTTCTCTGATACACACCAGGGGGCGCTCTCTGATACACACCAGGGGGCGCTCTCTGATACACGTTCTCTGATACACACCAGGGGGCGCTCTCTGATACACGTTCTCTGATACACACCAGGGGGCGCTCTCTGATACACGTTCTCTGATACACACCAGGGGGCGCTCTCTGATAGACGTTCTCTGATACACACCAGGGGGCGCTCTCTGATACACGCTCTCTGATACACACCAGGGGGCGCTCTCTGATACACGTTCTCTGATACACACCAGGGGGCGCTCTCTGATACACGTTCTGATACACACCAGGGGGCGCTCTCTGATACACGTTCTCTGATACACACCAGGGGGCGCTCTCTGATACACGTTCTCTGATACACACCAGGGGGCGCTCTCTGATACACGTTCTCTGATACACACCAGGGGGCGCTCTCTGATACACGTTCTGATACACACCAGGGGGCGCTCTCTGATAGACGTTCTCTGATACACACCAGGGGGCGCTCTCTGATACACGTTCTCTGATACACACCAGGGGGCGCTCTCTGATACACGTTCTCTGATACACACCAGGGGGCGCTCTCTGATACACACCACAAAGTGTGATATCAGTGAACAGGTGATTGACAGCAGAGAGGAGAGCACAAAGGTGAGGGGGGAGCACAGAGTAGGGAGCAGAGGGGAGGAGGAGAGAGGAGACTAGAGAGGGGAGAGAGGAGACTAGAGAGGGGAGAGAGGAGACTAGAGAGGAGACTAGAGGAGAGAGGAGACTAGAGAGGGGAGAGGAGACTAGAGAGGGGAGGAGAGGAGAGAGGAGACTAGAGAGGGGAGGAGGAGAGAGGAGACTAGAGAGGGGAGAGGAGACTAGAGAGGGGAGAGGAGACTAGAGAGGGGAGAGGAGACTAGAGAGGGGAGAGGAGAGAGGGGACTAGAGAGGGGAGAGGAGGCTAGAAAGGGGAGAGGAGACTAGAGAGGGGAGAGGAGAGAGGAGACTAGAGAGGGGAGAGGAGAGAGGAGACTAGAGAGGGGAGAGGAGACTAGAGAGGGGAGAGGAGACTAGAGAGGGGAGAGGAGACTAGAGAGGGGAGAGGAGACTAGAGAGGGGAGAGGAGACTAGAGAGGCAAGAGAGGAGACTAGAGAGGGAAGAGAGGAGACTAGAGAGGGAAGAGCGGAGAGACAGGAGACTAGAGAGGGGAGAGGAGACTAGAGGGGGAGAGGGGAGAGGAGACTAGAGGGGGAGAGGGGAGAGGAGACTAGAGAGGGGGGAGGAGAGAGGGGAGAGGAGACTAGAGAGGGGGGAGGAGAGAGGGGAGAGGAGACTAGAGAGGGGAGAGGAGACTAGAGAGGGGAGAGGAGACTAGAGAGGGGAGAGGAGACTAGAGAGGGGAGAGGAGACTAGAGAGGGGAGAGGAGAGATGGGAGAGGAGACTAGAGAGGAGAGAGGAGACTAGAGAGGAGACTAGAGAGGGGAGAGAAGACTAGAGGGGAGACCAGAGAGACAGGAGACTAGAGAGGGGAGAGGAGAGAGGAGAGAGGAGACTAGAGAGGGGAGAGAAGACTAGAGGGGAGACCAGAGAGACAGGAGACTAGAGAGGGGAGAGGAGACTAGAGGGGAGAGCGGAGAGACAGGAGACTAGAGAGGGGAGAGGAGAGGAGACTAGAGAGAGGAGAGGAGACTAGAGAGGGGAGAGAAGACTGGAGGGGAGACCGGAGAGACAGGAGACTAGAGAGGGGAGAGGAGAGAGGAGACTAGAGAGGGGAGAGAAGACTGGAGGGGAGACCGGAGAGACAGGAGACTAGAGAGGGGAGAGGAGACTAGAGAGGGGAGAGTAGACTAGAGAGGGGAGAGGAGACTAGAGGGGAGAGCGGAGAGACAGGAGACTAGAGAGAGGAGAGGAGACTAGAGAGGGGAGAGGAGACTAGAGGGGAGAGCGGAGAGACAGGAGACTAGAGAGGGGTGAGGAGAGAGGGGAGAGAGGAGAGAGAAGACTAGAGGGGAGGGGAGACTAGAGAGGAGAGAAGACTAGAGGGGAGAGCGGAGAGACAGGAGACTAGAGAGGGGTGAGGAGAGAGGGGAGAGAGGAGAGAGAAGACTAGAGGGGAGAGGAGACTAGAGAGGAGAGAGGGGAGAGAGGAGAGAGAGGAGAGAAGACTAGAGGGGAGAGGAGACTAGAGAGGAGAGAGGGGAGAGAGGAGAGAGAGGAGAGAAGACTAGAGGGGAGAGCGGAGAGACAGGAGACTAGAGAGGGGAGAGGAGAGAGGGGAGAGAGGAGAGAGAAGACTAGAGGGGAGAGGAGACTAGAGAGGAGAGAGGGGAGAGAAGACTAGAGGGGAGGGGAGACTAGAGAGGAGAGAAGACTAGAGGGGAGAGCGGAGAGACAGGAGACTAGAGAGGGGTGAGGAGAGAGGGGAGAGAGGAGAGAGAAGACTAGAGGGGAGAGGAGACTAGAGAGGAGAGAGGGGAGAGAGGAGAGAGAGGAGAGAAGACTAGAGGGGAGAGGAGACTAGAGAGGAGAGAGGGGAGAGAGGAGAGAGAGGAGAGAAGACTAGAGGGGAGAGCGGAGAGACAGGAGACTAGAGAGGGGAGAGGAGAGAGGAGACTAGAGAGGGGAGAGGAGACTAGAGAGGGGAGAGAAGACTGGAGGGGAGACCGGAGAGACAGGAGACTAGAGAGGGGAGAGGAGAGAGGAGACTAGAGAGGGGAGAGGAGACTAGAGAGGGGAGAGGAGACTAGAGAGGGGAGAGGAGACTAGAGGGGAGAGCGGAGAGACAGGAGACTAGAGAGGGGAGAGGAGAGGAGATTAGAGAGAGGAGACTAGAGAGGGGAGAGAAGACTGGAGAGGGGAGAGAAGACTGGAGAGGGGAGAGAAGACTAGAGGGGAGAGCGGAGAGACAGGAGACTAGAGAGAGGAGAGGAGACTAGAGGGGAGAGCGGAGAGACAGGAGACTAGAGAGGGGTGAGGAGAGAGGGGAGAGAAGACTAGAGGGGAGAGGAGACTAGAGAGGAGAGAAGACTAGAGGGGAGAGCGGAGAGACAAGAGACTAGAGAGGGGTGAGGAGAGAGGGGAGAGAGGAGAGAGAAGACTAGAGGGGAGAGGAGACTAGAGAGGAGAGAGGGGAGAGAAGACTAGAGGGGAGGGGAGACTAGAGAGGAGAGAAGACTAGAGGGGAGAGGAGACTAGAGAGGAGAGAGGGGAGAGAGGAGAGAGAAGACTAGAGGGGAGAGGAGACTAGAGAGGAGAGAGGGGAGAGAGGAGAGAGAGGAGAGAAGACTAGAGGGGAGAGGAGACTAGAGAGGAGAGAGGGGAGAGAGGAGAGAAGACTAGAGGGGAGAGCGGAGAGACAGGAGACTAGAGAGGGGAGAGGAGAGAGGGGAGAGAGGAGAGAGAAGACTAGAGGGGAGAGGAGACTAGAGAGGAGAGAGGAGAGAGAGGAGAGAAGACTAGAGGGGAGAGGAGACTAGAGAGGAGAGAGGAGAGAGAGGAGAGAAGACTAGAGAGGAGAGAGGGGAGAGAGGAGAGAGAGGAGAGAAGACTAGAGGGGAGAGGAGACTAGAGAGGAGAGAGGGGAGAGAGGAGAGAAGACTAGAGGGGAGAGGAGACTAGAGAGGAGAGAAGACTAGAGGGGAGAGCGGAGAGACAGGAGACTAGAGAGGGGTGAGGAGAGAGGGGAGAGAGGAGAGAGAAGACTAGAGGGGAGAGGAGACTAGAGGGGAGGGGAGACTAGAGAGGAGAGAAGACTAGAGGGGAGAGCGGAGAGACAGGAGACTAGAGAGGGGAGAGGAGATTTGGGGGTTAGGTGGGAAAGGAGCTCAGCACACAGAAGACTTGTGGGATCTGCACAGAATCTCCTCCAATCATTTATAATGGGAAGAGGGAGAAGATGACCAATCACACATCCCGTCCTCCACAGAACAACCCCCTCCTGGGAATGTGACATCATCATGTAGGAATGAGGTCACACGTGGCTTCATCCAGAGGAGAGAGGAATGGAGGAGATGATGATACATATGAGGAGCTCAGTGATGACCTCTTCCAGAGACTCATCACCTCCCCAATTAGGACAAACTCACAGATCTGGGTAATGTCCTCCTCCCCTCCCCCAATGATCTTTCCCAGTCACCACCCAATACCGGTGTTGGAGTCGATCGGTGAGGACACCCCTCCATGGTGTTAGGGGCCCGGTTCTCAGCTGGGGTCTTCCTAGGTTCTAGCACTATGTTATGGTCACATGCTCCTCCATACCCAGAAGGTATTTTGTGTTGGCTGCGGTTGAGGAAGAATGGGCATTGCTGGAGAGGTAACTATGGGGGTGGGGGGCCTGAATGGACAAAGTCTCCCTAAAGTGACATCCCCAGCTTCTGGAGAGAGGAGGAATCCAAACCCAATTGAAATCAATAAGCTCTGGATGAAAACTAAACACGATTGGCCATTTTGTAGGCAAACAACAAAGATCACGGGGGAGGAGGACATGTACCAACGCCAAAACATTTTCAATTCTAGTTGGCAGAGCCAAGATTTTAATAAAGTTTAAAGTGAAACATTAAAAATATAAAACCCATTGGGGGGGACCCTGACCCCCATCTGTACGATGTACACAACCCACCCCTACACCAACCAACAGTGACATCTACTAAGTATGTCTGCCATTAAATGACCGTTCCCGGCCTCTTCATTCCATTCATCTATACCAACCTTATCCTAGAAGAGGGTCTGCTATAGAGGTTAACGGTGAACACCCACACAAAGAAAAAAGGCCCACCAAAAAATCCATACCAGACCCTTATCCAAGCATGCTGCCACTGAAAGACAGCTGTTATAAACAAATGGGCGGAGTCTCCCAGGTGACATCATTAGACATTACCATATATGGTCAATACCAACACCAAGGAGACCCCCATCTCTTTGCGGTCATCCAATGAGAGTGAAGTGCCAGAAAGAGACTTGTGTCAGAAGGTTCTCTCTTATTTGGCGGGTTGGTGGCCATTATGAATTCCAATAGATGAACATGGCAGGAGCATTTTTTGCGTTTCTTAAATAAAGAACATCAAAAACTATGTCTGTTGTTATTTATACTTCACTTTTTTTGTTGTGAATGAAGAGGGGAGCGACGTACTCCACTACAGAGGGAGGAGGTCAGACACGAGAACGCTCGGAGAGGTCAGACACGAGAACGCTCGGAGAGGTCAGACACGAGAACGCACGGGGAAGAGGTCAGACACGGGAACGCTCGGAGAGGAGGTCAGACACGAGAACGCTCGGAGAGGAGGTCAGACACGAGAACGCTCGGAGAGGAGGTCAGACACGAGAACGCTCGGAGAGGAGGTCAGACACGAGAACGCTCGGGGAGGAGGTCAGACACGAGAACGCGCGGGGAAGAGGTCAGACACGAGAACGCTCGGAGAGGAGGTCAGACACGAGAACGCTCGGGGAGGAGGTCAGACATGAGAATGCTCGGGGAGGAGGTCAGACACGAGAACGCGCGGGGAAGAGGTCAGACACGAGAACGCTCGGAGAGGAGGTCAGACACGAGAACGCTCGGGGAGGAGGTCAGACACGAGAACGCTCGGGGAGGTCAGACACGGGAACACACAGGGAGGAGGTCAGACATGAGAACGCTCGGAGAGGAGGTCAGACACGAGAACGCTCGGGGAGGAGGTCAGACACGAGAACGCTCGGGGAGGAGGTCAGACACGGGAACGCTCGGGGAGGAGGTCAGACACGAGAACACACAGGGAGGGAGGTCAGACACAAGAACGCTGGGGGAGGAGGTCGGACACGGGAACGTGCGGGGAAGAGGTCAGACACGAGAACGCTCGGGGAGGAGGTCAGACTTGGAGAACATTCGGGGAGGAGGTCAGACTTGGAGAACACTCGGGGAGGAGGTCAGACACGAGAACGCTCAGGGAGGAGGTCAGACACGAGAACGCTCGGGGAGGAGGTCAGTCACGAGAACGCTCGGGGAGGAGGTCAGTCACGAGAACGCTCAGGGAGGAGGTCAGACTTGGAGAACATTCGGGGAGGAGGTCAGACTTGGAGAACACTCGGGGAGGAGGTCAGACACGAGAACGCTCAGGGAGGAGGTCAGACACGAGAACGCTCGGGGAGGAGGTCAGTCACGAGAACGCTCGGGGAGGAGGTCAGACACGAGAACGCTCAGGGAGGAGGTCAGACATCAGAACGCTCGGGGAGGAGGTCAGACACGAGAACGCTCGGGGAGGAGGTCAGACACGAGAACGCTCGGGGAGGAGGTCAGACACGAGAACGCTTGGGGAGGAGGTCAGACTCGGAGAACGCTCAGGGAGGAGGTCAGACACGAGAACACTCGGGGGGGAGGTCAGACACGGGAACGCTCGGGGAGGAGGTCAGACACGAGAACGCTCGGGGAGGAGGTCAGACACGGGAACGCTCGGGGAGGAGGTCAGACACGGGAACGCTCGGGGAGGAGGTCAGACACGGGAACGCTCGGGGAGGAGGTCAGACACGGGAACGCTCGGGGAGGAGGTCAGACACGAGAACGCTCGGGGAGGTCAGACACGGGAACACACAGGGAGGAGGTCAGACATGAGAACGCTCGGAGAGGAGGTCAGACACGAGAACGCTCGGGGAGGAGGTCAGACACGAGAACGCTCGGGGAGGAGGTCAGACACGGGAACGCTCGGGGAGGAGGTCAGACACGAGAACACACAGGGAGGGAGGTCAGACACAAGAACGCTGGGGGAGGAGGTCGGACACGGGAACGTGCGGGGAAGAGGTCAGACACGAGAACGCTCGGGGAGGAGGTCAGACTTGGAGAACATTCGGGGAGGAGGTCAGACTTGGAGAACACTCGTGGAGGAGGTCAGACACGAGAACGCTCAGGGAGGAGGTCAGACACGAGAACGCTCAGGGAGGAGGTCAGACACGGGAACGCTCAGGGAGGAGGTCAGTCACGAGAACGCTCGGGGAGGAGGTCAGTCACGAGAACGCTCAGGGAGGAGGTCAGACTTGGAGAACATTCGGGGAGGAGGTCAGACTTGGAGAACACTCGGGGAGGAGGTCAGACACGAGAACGCTCAGGGAGGAGGTCAGACACGAGAACGCTCGGGGAGGAGGTCAGTCACGAGAACGCTCGGGGAGGAGGTCAGACACGAGAACGCTCAGGGAGGAGGTCAGACATCAGAACGCTCGGGGAGGAGGTCAGACACGAGAACGCTCGGGGAGGAGGTCAGACACGAGAACGCTCGGGGAGGAGGTCAGACACGAGAACGCTTGGGGAGGAGGTCAGACTCGGAGAACGCTCAGGGAGGAGGTCAGACACGAGAACACTCGGGGGGGAGGTCAGACACGGGAACGCTCGGGGAGGAGGTCAGACACGAGAACGCTCGGGGAGGAGGTCAGACACGGGAACGCTCGGGGAGGAGGTCAGACACGGGAACGCTCGGGGAGGAGGTCAGACACGGGAACGCTCGGGGAGGAGGTCAGACACGGGAACGCTCGGGGAGGAGGTCAGACACGGGAACGCTCGGGGAGGAGGTCAGACACGGGAACGCTCGGGGAGGAGGTCAGACACGGGAATGCTCGGGGAGGAGGTCAGACACGGGAACGCTCGGGGAGGAGGTCAGACATCAGAACGCTCGGGGAGGAGGTCAGACACGAGAACGCTCGGGGAGGAGGTCAGACACGAGAACGCTCGGGGAGGAGGTCAGACACGAGAACGCTCGGGGAGGAGGTCAGACTCGGAGAACGCTCAGGGAGGAGGTCAGACACGAGAACGCTCGGGGGGGAGGTCAGACACGGGAACGCTCGGGGAGGAGGTCAGACACGAGAACGCTCGGGGAGGAGGTCAGACACGGGAACGCTCGGGGAGGAGGTCAGACACGGGAACGCTCGGGGAGGAGGTCAGACACGGGAACGCTCGGGGAGGAGGTCAGACACGGGAACGCTCGGGGAGGAGGTCAGACACGGGAACGCTCGGGGAGGAGGTCAGACACGGGAACGCTCGGGGAGGAGGTCAGACACGGGAACGCTCGGGGAGGAGGTCAGACACTGGAATGCTCGGGGAGGAGGTCAGACACGAGAACACACAGGGAGGAGGTCAGACACGAGAACGCTCGGGGAGGAGGTCAGACACGAGAACGCTCGGGGAGGAGGTCAGACACGAGAACACACAGGGAGGAGGTCAGACACGAGAACATACAGGGAGGAGGTCGGACACGGGAACGTGCGGGGAAGAGGTCAGACACGAGAACGCTCGGGGAGGAGGTCAGACACGAGAACACACAGGGAGGAGGTCAGACACGAGAACACTCGGGGGGGAGGTCAGACACGGGAACGCTCTGGGAGGAGGTCAGACACGAGAACGCTCGGGGAGGTCAGACACGGAGAACGCTCGGGGAGGAGGTCAGACACGAGAACGCTCGGGGAGGAGGTCAGACATCAGAACGCTCGGGGAGGTCAGACACGGAGAACGCTCGGGGAGGAGGTCAGACACGAGAACGCTCGGGGAGGAGGTCAGACTCGGAGAACGCTCGGGGAGGAGGTCAGACACGAGAACGCTCGGGGAGGAGGTCAGACACGAGAACGCTCGGGGAGGAGGTCAGACACGAGAACGCTCGGGGAGGAAGTCAGACACGAGAACGCTGGGGGAGGAGGTCGGACACGGGAACGTGCGGGGAAGAGGTCAGACACAAGAACGCTCGGCGAGGAGGTCAGACTCGGAGAATGCTCGGGGAGGAGGTCAGATACGAGAACGCTCGGGGAGGAGGTCAGACAACGGAACGCTCGGGGAGGAGGTCAGACACCGGAACGCTCGGGGAGGAGGTCAGACACCGGAGCGCTCGGGGAGGAGGTCAGTCACGAAAACGCTCGGGGAGGAGGTCAGACACGGGAACGCTCGGGGAGGAGGTCAGACATCAGAATGCTAGGGGAGGAGGTCAGACACGAGAATGCTCGGGGAGGAGGTCAGACATCAGAACGCTCGGGGAGGAGGTCAGACACGAGAATGCTCGGGGAGGAGGTCAGACACGAGAACGCTCGGGGAGGAGGTCAGACACGAGAACGCTCGGGGAGGAGGTCAGACACGAGAACGCTCGGGGAGGAGGTCAGACACGAGAACGCTCGGGGAGGAGGTCAGACACGGGAACGCTCAGGGAGGAGGTCAGACACGAGAATGCTCGGGGAAGAGGACAGACATCAGAAAGCTCGGGGAGGAGGTCAGACACGAAAATGCTGGGGGAGGAGGTCAGACATCAGAACGCTCAGGGAGGAGGTCAGACACGGGAACGCTCAGGGAGGAGGTCAGACACGGGAACGCTCAGGGAGGAGGTCAGACACGGGAACGCTCAGGGAGGAGGTCAGACACGGGAACGCTCAGGGAGGAGGTCAGACATCAGAACGCTCAGGGAGGAGGTCAGACACGGGAACGCTCAGGGAAGAGGTCAGACACGGGAACGCTCAGGGAAGAGGTCAGACACGGGAACGCTCAGGGAGGAGGTCAGACACGGGAACGCTCAGGGAGGAGGTCAGACACGGGAACGCTCAGGGAGGAGGTCAGACACGGGAACGCTTGGGGAGGAGGTCAAACACGAGAATGCTCAGGGAGGAGGTCAAACACGAGAACGCTCAGGGAGGAGGTCAGACACGGGAATGCTTGGGGAGGAAGTCAAACACGGGAACGCTCAGGGAGGAGGTCAGACACAAGAACGCTCGGGGAGGAGGTCAGACATCAGAACATTCAGGAAGTGTTTCCATAGGTTGAACTCAACAACTTTTCTGTAGCTTTAATCTATCTTCCCCCACATGAATGAAGAGGGGAGCGACGTACTCCACTACAGAGGGAGGAGGTCAGACACGAGAACGCTCGGAGAGGTCAGACACGAGAACGCTCGGAGAGGTCAGACACGAGAACGCACGGGGAAGAGGTCAGACACGGGAACGCTCGGAGAGGAGGTCAGACACGAGAACGCTCGGAGAGGAGGTCAGACACGAGAACGCTCGGAGAGGAGGTCAGACACGAAAACGCTCGGGGAGGAGGTCAGACACGAGAACGCGCGGGGAAGAGGTCAGACACGAGAACGCTCGGAGAGGAGGTCAGACACGAGAACGCTCGGGGAGGAGGTCAGACATGAGAATGCTCGGGGAGGAGGTCAGACACGAGAACGCGCGGGGAAGAGGTCAGACACGAGAACGCTCGGAGAGGAGGTCAGACACGAGAACGCTCGGGGAGGAGGTCAGACACGAGAACGCTCGGGGAGGTCAGACACGGGAACACACAGGGAGGAGGTCAGACACGAGAACGCTCGGGGAGGAGGTCAGACACGGGAACGCTCGGGGAGGAGGTCAGACACGAGAACACACAGGGAGGGAGGTCAGACACAAGAACGCTGGGGGAGGAGGTCGGACACGGGAACGTGCGGGGAAGAGGTCAGACACGAGAACGCTCGGGGAGGAGGTCAGACTTGGAGAACATTCGGGGAGGAGGTCAGACTTGGAGAACACTCGGGGAGGAGGTCAGACACGAGAACGCTCAGGGAGGAGGTCAGACACGAGAACGCTCGGGGAGGAGGTCAGACACGGGAACGCTCAGGGAGGAGGTCAGACACGAGAATGCTCGGGGAAGAGGACAGACATCAGAAAGCTCGGGGAGGAGGTCAGACACGAAAATGCTGGGGGAGGAGGTCAGACATCAGAACGCTCAGGGAGGAGGTCAGACACGGGAACGCTCAGGGAGGAGGTCAGACACGGGAACGCTCAGGGAGGAGGTCAGACATCAGAACGCTCAGGGAGGAGGTCAGACACGGGAACGCTCAGGGAAGAGGTCAGACACGGGAACGCTCAGGGAAGAGGTCAGACACGGGAACGCTCAGGGAGGAGGTCAGATACGGGAACGCTCAGGGAGGAGGTCAGACACGGGAACGCTCAGGGAGGAGGTCAGACACGGGAACGCTTGGGGAGGAGGTCAAACACGAGAATGCTCAGGGAGGAGGTCAAACACGAGAACGCTCAGGGAGGAGGTCAGACACGGGAATGCTTGGGGAGGAGGTCAAACACGGGAACGCTCAGGGAGGAGGTCAGACACAAGAACGCTCGGGGAGGAGGTCAGACATCAGAACATTCAGGAAGTGTTTCCATAGGTTGAACTCAACAACTTTTCTGTAGCTTTAATCTATCTTCCCCCACACAGTACAGCCCTCACTACACCCCCTTTCTCGGGCTGTATGTGGGTTTCAGTGTGCTGCTGCACAGCTCCACCTTATGTGACAACACACAACTCCACCTCCCCGACATTGGGAGGAATGCCGTGGCCGCTGAAAATATATAAATATGAATGGTTTATGGGTGACATTGGGCAAGTGAATCCTGATAGTCTCCAGAGTACGCTGGGTCAATGGATTTGGTTGGACATTGGCCCATTGAACTGGAGTGGTTTCTCAGAGACACCGGGCAAGTGGATCTGGTTTGTCACTGAGCATTGGATTTGACTAGTTTCTAGTAGACCTTGGGTTAGTGGATCTGATTGGTCAGTGGATCTGGTTGGTCTCAGGAGAATCCCGTGTCAGTGGATCTGGGTGGTCTCAGGAGAACCCTGGGTCAGTGGATCTGGATGGTCTCAGGAGAAACCTGGGTCAGTGGGTATGGATGGTCACTGGATCTGGTTGGCCTCAGGAGAATCCTGTGTCAGTGGATCTGGATGGTCTCGGGAGAATCCTGTGTCAGTGGATCTGGATGGTCTTGGGAGAACCCTGGGTCAGTGGATCTGGATGGTATCGGGAGAACCCTGGGTCAGTGGATCTGGATGGTATCGGGAGAACCCTGGGTCAGTGGATCTGGGTGGTCTCAGGAGAACCCTGGGTCAGTGGGTATGGATGGTCACTGGATCTGGTTGGCCTCAGGAGAATCCTGTGTCAGTGGATCTGGATGGTCTCGGGAGAACCCTGGGTCAGTGGATCTGGATGGTATCGGGAGAACCCTGGGTCAGTGGATCTGGGTGGTCTCAGGAGAACCCTGGGTCAGTGGATCTGGGTGGTCTCAGAAGAACCCTGGGTCAGTGGATTTGGGTGATCTCAGAAGAACCCTGGGTCAGTGGATCTGGATAGTCTCAGGAGAACCCTGGGTCAGTGGATCTGGATAGTCTCAGGAGAACCCTGGGTCAGTGGATCTGGATAGTCTCAGGAGAACCCTGGGTCAGTGGATCTGGATAGTCTCAGGAGAACCCTGGGTCAGTGGATCTGGATAGTCTCAGGAGAACCCTGGGTCAGTGGATCTGGGTGGTCTCAGGAGAACCCTGGGTCAGTGGATCTGGGTGGTCTCAGGAGAACCTTGGGTCAGTGGATCTGGGTGGTCTCAGGAGAACCTTGGGTCAGTGGATCTGGGTGGTCTCAGGAGAACCCAGGGTCAGTGGATCTGGGTGGTCTCAGGAGAACCCTGGGTCAGTGGATCAGGGTGGTCTCAGGAGAACCCTGGGTCAGTGGATCTGGGTGGTCTCAGGAGAACCCTGGGTCAGTGGATCAGGGTGGTCTCAGAAGAACCCTGGATCGGTGGATCTGGGTGGTCTCAGGAGAACCCTGGGTCAGTGGATCTGGGTGGTCTCAGGAGGACCCTGGGTCAGTGGATCTGGGTGGTCTCAGGAGAACCCTGGGTCGGTGGATCTGGATGGTCTGGGCATGCCTCTGGGATTACAAAACACAGAGACGCAGCACATTTTAGGCCAAATATTGCATGTTTAGAGAATTGGTGTTCTATTATTGTAGCATTAAAGAGACATGACACCCGTACATGGTCAGCCTCCATAGGCCGGACATGACCATGATAAAATAAGAAAATTCTGCAGTTTTGGAGTCAACTCATAACAAACAGTGGCTCAGGAACTGACAGATGTTTATTGACGTGAAGAAGCCACCAGATCTCACGAGACATGGTCAGACTGCTGGGGGAAGTTCTGCTATCACCTCAGCAAAGGTAAGTCTAATCCTGTGGAAGGACATGTATGGCACAAGTGAGAACGAAGGTTTTTTCAGTCATTGCTGGTGATGGATCTCCTATCCTCTGTACGTGGCAAACGTTATGACGATGACAAGCAGAGTGATGGCTCCCAGGCACACAGTGGCTGTGGCAGTGAATATATGAGGGTACTGGAACTGGCAGTACCACAATAAGGCTAAAACAAGGACTAATAAAGGAACCAGGAGAGTGCCAATGTTCAGAGGAACCTCAGGAAGGTCGCTACTGCTCTGTCCGGGGGATGCTGCATGCTGGGAGATGTGACAATGCACCACACAGCCATCCGTCAGCTGAAGAGATGCTACAGTCCGTGAATCATCCCGAAGAAGCTGCCCCTGATAGATGAGACGGATGTGACCCTCCTGGCCGGGAAACTGTGTCCTGGAAGAAGAAAAGGAGCATATGATCAGTCACCCACAAAATGCCTGGGTACACAACGTAATACACCCCTCCAATACCCAATGTGGATCATTAATCACCCACAAAATGCCTGGGTACACAACGTAATACACCCCTCCAATACCCAATGTGGATCATTGATCACCTCAATGATTCCTGGGTACACAACGTAATACACCCTCCAATACCCAATATGGATCATTAATCACCCCAATGATTCCTGGGTACACAACGTAATACACCCCTCCAATACCCAATGTGGATCATTAATCACCCACAAAATGCCTGGGTACACAACGTAATACACCCCTCCAATACCCAATGTGGATCATTGATCACCTCAATGATTCCTGGGTACACAACGTAATACACCCTCCAATACCCAATATGGATCATTAATCACCCCAATGATTCCTGGGTACACAACGTAATACACCCCTCCAATACCCAATGTGGATCATTAATCACCCCAATGATTCCTGGGTACACAACGTAATACACCCCTCCAATACCCAATGTGGATCATTAATCACCCACAAAATGCCTGGGTACACAACGTAATACACCCCTCCAATACCCAATGTGGATCATTGATCACCCCAATGATTCCTGGGTACACAACGTAATACACCCCTCCAATACCCAATATGGATCATTAATCACCCCAATGATTCCTGGGTACACAATGTAATACACCCCTCCAATACCCAATATGGATCATTAATCACCCCAATGATTCCTGGGTACACAACGTAATACACCCCTCCAATACCCAATGTGGATCATTAATCACCCCAATGATTCCTGGGTACACAACGTAATACACCCCTCCAATACCCAATGTGGATCATTAATCACCCCAATGATTCCTGGGTACACAACGTAATACACCCCTCCAATACCCAATGTGGATCATTGATCACCCCAATGATTCCTGGGTACACAATGTAATACACCCCTCAAATACCCAATGTGGATCATTAATCACCCCAATGATTCCTGGGTACACAACGTAATACACCCTCCAATACCCAATGTGGATCATTAATCACCCCAATGATTCCTGGGTACACAATGTAATACACCCCTCAAATACCCAATGTGGATCATTAATCACCCCAATGATTCCTGGGTACACAACGTAATACACCCTCCAATACCCAATATGGATCATTAATCACCCCAATGATTCCTGGGTACACAACGTAATACACCCCTCCAATACCCAATGTGGATCATTAATCACCCCAATGATTCCTGGGTACACAACGTAATACACCCCTCCAATACCCAATATGGATCATTAATCACCCCAATGATTCCTGGGTACACAACGTAATACACCCTCCAATACCCAATGTGGATCATTAATCACCCCAATGATTCCTGGGTACACAACGTAATACACCCCTCCAATACCCAATGTGGATCATTAATCACCCCAATGATTCCTGGGTACACAACGTAATACACCCTCCAATACCCAATGTGGATCATTAATCACCCCAATGATTCCTGGGTACACAACGTAATACACCCTCAAATACCCAATGTGGATCATTAATCACCCCAATGATTCCTGGGTACACAACGTAATACACCCCTCCAATACCCAATATGGATCATTAATCACCCCAATGATTCCTGGGTACACAACGTAATACACCCCTCCAATACCCAATGTGGATCATTAATCACCCCAATGATTCCTGGGTACACAACGTAATACACCCCTCCAATACCCAATGTGGATCATTAATCACCCCAATGATTCCTGGGTACACAACGTAATACACCCCTCCAATACCCAATGTGGATCATTAATCACCCCAATGATTCCTGGGTACACAACGTAATACACCCCTCAAATACCCAATGTGGATCATTAATCACCCCAATGATTCCTGGGTACACAACGTAATACACCCTCCAATACCCAATGTGGATCATTAATCACCCCAATGATTCCTGGGTACACAACGCAAACGTTTTTGGCAGGTGTGAAGAAATGCTGTAAAGTAAGAATTCTTCTAAAAATGAAAGAACAGAAGAAAATATCAAATCCAATCAATATTTGGGGTGACGACCCCCACCCCCCTTTTGGCCTTTAAACCAGCATCAGTTCTTACACTTGCACAAAGTCAGGGATTTTTTAGGATGAGAGTCAGGTGTATGATGAGCCAATTATATCAAGCAGGTGCTAATGATCATCAGTTTCATATGTAGGTTGAAACACCTGTGGGACCCAGGTACCCCCATCTACTGTCCGGAAAAGTCCAGAGGAAACCAGTGGGACCCAATTACCCCCATCTACTGTCCGGAGAAGTCTGGAGGAAACCAGTGGGACCCAATTACCCCCATCTACTGTCCGGAGAAGTCTGGAGGAAACCAGTGGGACCCAATTACCCCCATCTACTGTCTGGAGAAGTCTGGAGGAAACCAGTGGGACCCAGGTACACCCATCTACTGTTTGGAGAAGTCTGGAGGAAACCAGTGGGACCCAGATACACCCATCTACTGTCCGGAAAAGTCCAGAGGAAACCAGTGGGACCCAATTACCCCCATCTACTGTCCGGAGAAGTCTGGAGGAAACCAGTGTGACCCAGGTACCCCCATCTACTGTCCAGAGAAGTAAAGAGGAAACCAGTGTGACCCAGATACATCCATCTACTTTCTGGATCAGTCTGGAGGAAACCAGTGTGACCCAGGTACACCCATTTACTATCCGGAGAAGTCTGGAGGAAACCAGTGTGACCCAGGTACCCCCATCTACTGTCCAGAGAATTCTGGAGGAAACCAGTGGGACCCAGGTACTTCCATCTACTGTCCGGAGAAGTCTGGAGGAAACCAGTGTGACCCAGGTACCCCCATCTACTGTCCAGAGAAGTCTGGAGGAAACCAGTGAGACCAAGGTACACCTGTCTACTGTCTGGAGAAGTCTGAAAGAAACCAATGGGACCAAGGTATCCCCTCCCCATCTACTGTCCGCAGAAATCTGGAGGAAACCAGTGGGACCCAGGTACCCCCATCTACTGTCCGGAGAAGTCTGGAGGAAACCAATGAGACCAAGGTATCCCCTCCCCATCTACTGTGCGGAGAAGTCTGGCCAGAAGTGGTGTTCATGGAAGAATAGCCGACAAAAAGCCTCCGATGTGGAAACAAGGCTAAGCCACTCAACTATGCAGGAAAACAGGTACTGGGGGGGCAGAAAAATGGCTGCAGGAGCAGCAGAGGCCGTTTGTTGGGGAAAGGGATTGAGAGCGGTACAATATTGGGTGTCTGCAGCCAACTGTGAAGCATGGTGGAGGTTCCTTGCAAGTCTGGGGCTGCATTTCTGCTAATTGAGTTGGAAATTTGTTCAGGATCAGTGGTGAGAAATCCAGACAGATACGTCTGCATCGGGCCATACAATCGGGGGGGGGGCGTGTGATTGCCCCCCCCCAAATTAATTCTGCATTCTGGATTTCTCTTAATTTACTTACTATTAACACTTCAATGTCTGAATGACTTCTTCATTTACAGCATCACACCTGCCTAAGACTTTTGCATACTACTGTATATATACCAGATTCCACCCCCCCAAATATGACACAGTGTATAGTGGAGGAGCAGACAACGCACGGCATGTAGGACAGACTATAGAACGCCGGTCCCCCCTCCCCCATTCAGAATATCAGAGTAGGTGGAAGGACTGGTTGGTTGGGTTCAGGGGGCGGGGCTGATGGTTATCTGATCTCCTGTAACAGCCAATGACCTCTCCTCATCTGGGGAGGTTGTGATCTGCGCCTCCGGGGTTCCTCCACATGGAGAGGAGAAGGGATTGAACCATTACCGCTGAGTACAACTCCACATACCCGACTCCGGTATATGGTGGCGCCTTAACCATCCTGAGGGGAGGAGTCTGGGGGCAGCAGAGAATCCATATTATACCCAGAACATGGGCCACAGGGGAATACAGGGCTGTTTATTATCTACTGGCCACCAGGGGGCAATAGAGGCAGGGGGTTCACAGGACAGCCACCGGGGGGTGGGGCGCAGAGAATGGAGGTGGCGTTTGGGAGGAGCCGGTGGTTCTGTGTGGGAGGAGCCCCGGGGAAGGTATTGGGGCTCATTCACACGGGTGCTGTGGTCTGTACATTGTGAATCAGCCGCCTGGAGCTGTGTGCAGGCAGCCTGTGTTACTCTATGAGGCCTGTATGAACACAGCCGCAGGTCCTAATCTGACAGGTGCAGCTCTATAGCCCCAAACAGAGACGGGGCACATTCAGGGCCCCTCACCCGCCTGATAAACTAGGACCTGCGGCTGTGTTCATACAGTGGCACTCATTCACACAGTATGGGCCAGAGAACCCGTCTGAATGAACCCTTCTTTATTTTATTTTTTCATAATGGTGTTGGGGGAGGGGGGGCTTTGGTGAAATATCAGGGGGCTAAACTGACCCCCGACATCTCACTTTTGAGACAAGAGAAAGGGAATGAGGTCTGAGCGGCTTCCTGTTCATTCACAAACACAGCTTACTATACTTCAGTGATGGCGTGGGCACAGTCCGCTATGGGAGTCTCCGATGGCGTGGGCACAGTCCCCTATGGCGTGGGCACAGTCCTCTATGGCGTGGGCACAGTCCCCGATGGCATGGGCAGTCCCCGGTGGCGTGGGCACAGTCCCCGGTGGCGTGGGCACAGTCCCCGGTGGCGTGGGCACAGTCCCCGGTGGCGTGGGCACAGTCCGCAATGGCGTGGGCACAGTCCGCAATGGCGTAGGCACAGACTCCGATGGCATGGGCACAGCCTCCGATGGCGTGGGCACAGCCTCCGATGGCGTGGGCACAGCCTCCGATGGCGTGGGCACAGCCTCCGATGGCGTGGGCACAGCCTCCGATGGCGTGGGCACAGCCTCCGATGGCGTGGGCACAGTCCCCGATGGCGTGGGCACAGTCCCCGATGGCGTGGGCACAGTCCCCGATGGGTACCGATCACAGTGTTCATTCAGAAAAGGAAGGGCTGGTAAATAGGAAATATTAATTGCCCCCCCCCATCCTGGAAAGATCCTGCTGTGTGCCAAGGGAGGAAGTAGTGGGCAAGCTAACAGCACTGTGGGGGCCTGGACAGTAGGGGGAATCGGGGGGCACAATCACTGGAACTGATCCCCCTGTGTGTCTTTCTGCAGCAGATGAAAACCAGCGGGAGGGAAAGGAGGAGAAGCCATCCTTTAGCTGCTGTAGAAAGACACACATGGGGGGGGGGTAATCGGTTCCAGAAATTCTGCATCTGCCACACCGATCACCCTCCCTGCCCACATTCCATTCCCCCTGCTGGTCTGGGCCCTGTACAGGAGGACCAGTAGTACACCTTTAATGGCAGACCTAGTGGGGGGAATAAATTGGCTTCAGTTCTGTGTGGAAGGAGTGGATAGGTTGTTGGTTCTGTGTAGGGGGAGCGGATGGGAAAGTACTTCTATGTGGGAAGAGCAGGTGGGCTGGCAGCTCCCCATGGGAGGAGCAAATGGGCTGGCAGCTCCGCATGGGAGGAGCAAATGGGCTGGCAGCTCCGCATGGGAGGAGCAAATGGGCGGCGGCTTTCTGTGGGAGTAGATTGGCCGGCGGCTCTGCATGAGAGGAGTAGATTGGCAAATGGCTCTTTGTGGGAGGAGTAGATGGGCCAGTGGTTCTGTGTGGGAGGCGTAGACTGATGAGCGGCAGCTTTCCATGGGGGTAGATTGGCCCGCGGCTCTGTGTGGGAGGAGTAGATTGGTTGGTGGCTCTGTGTGGGAGGAGTAGATTGGTTGGTGGCTCTGTGTGGGAGGAGTAGATTGGTTGGTGGCTCTGTGTGGGAGGAGTAGATTGGTTGGCGGCTCTGGGTGGGAGGAGTAGATTGGTTGGTGGCTCTGTGTGGGAGGAGTAGATTGGCCGGTGGCTCTGTGTGGGAGGAGTAGATTGGTTGGTGGCTCTGTGTGGGAGGAGTAGATTGGTTGGTGGCTCTGTGTGGGAGGAGTAGATTGGTTGGTGGCTCTGTGTGGGAGGAGTAGATTGGTTGGTGGCTCTGTGTGGGAGGAGTAGATTGGTTGGTGGCTCTGTGTGGGAGGAGAAGATTGGCCAGTGGCTCTGTGTGGGAGGAGTAGATTGGTTGGTGGCTCTTCGTGGGAGGAGTAGATGGGCCAGTGGTTCTGTGTGGGAGGCGTAGACTGATAGGCGGCAGCTTTGTATGGGGGTAGATTGGCCGGCGACTCTGTGTGGGAGGAGTAGATTGGTTGGTGGCTCTGTGTGGGAGGAGTAGATTGGTTGGTGGCTCTGTGTGGGAGGAGTAGATTGGTTGGCGGCTCTGGGTGGGAGGAGTAGATTGGTTGGTGGCTCTGTGTGGGAGGAGTAGATTGGCCGGTGGCTCTGTGTGGGAGGAGTAGATTGGTTGGTGGCTCTGTGTGGGAGGAGTAGATTGGTTGGTGGCTCTGTGTGGGAGGAGTAGATTGGTTGGTGGCTCTGTGTGGGAGGAGTAGATTGGTTGGTGGCTCTGTGTGGGAGGAGAAGATTGGCCAGTGGCTCTGTGTGGGAGGAGTAGATTGGTTGGTGGCTCTTCGTGGGAGGAGTAGATGGGCCAGTGGTTCTGTGTGGGAGGCGTAGACTGATAGGCGGCAGCTTTGTATGGGGGTAGATTGGCCGGCGACTCTGTGTGGGAGGAGTAGATTGGTTGGTGGCTCTGTGTGGGAGGAGTAGATTGGTTGGTGGCTCTGTGTGGGAGGAGTAGATTGGTTGGTGGCTCTGTGTGGGAGGAGTAGATTGGTTGGTGGCTCTGTGTGGGAGGAGTAGATTGGTTGGTGGCTCTGTGTGGGAGGAGTAGATTGGTTGGTGGCTCTGTGTGGGAGGAGTAGATTGGTTGGTGGCTCTGTGTGGGAGGAGTAGATTGGTTGGTGGCTCTGTGTGGGAGGAGTAGATTGGTTGGTGGCTCTGTGTGGGAGGAGTAGATTGGTTGGTGGCTCTGTGTGGGAGGAGTAGATTGGTTGGTGGCTCTGTGTGGGAGGAATAGATTGGTTTGTGGCTCTGTGTGGGAGGAGTAGATTGGTTGGTGGCTCTGTGTGGGAGGAGTAGATTGGTTGGTGGCTCTGTGTTGGAGTAGTAGATTGGTTGGTGGCTCTGTGTGGGAGGAGTAGATTGGTTGGTGGCTCTGTGTGGGAGGAGTAGATTGGTTGGTGGCTCTGTGTGGGAGGAGTAGATTGGTTGGTGGCTCTGTGTTGGAGGAGTAGATTGGTTGGCGGCTCTGTGTGGGAGGAGTAGATTGGTTGGTGGCTCTGTGTGGGAGGAGTAGATTGGTTGGCGGCTCTGTGTGGGAGGAGTAGATTGGTTGGTGGCTCTGTGTGGGAGGAGTAGATTGGTTGGTGGCTCTGTGTGGGAGGAGAAGATTGGCCGGCGACTCTGTGTGGGAGGAGTAGATTGGTTGGTGGCTCTGTGTGGGAGGAGAAGATTGGTTGGTGGCTCTGTGTTGGAGGAGTAGATTGGTTGGTGGCTCTGTGTGGGAGGAGTAGATTGGTTGGTGGCTCTGTGTGGGAGGAGAAGATTGGCCGGCGACTCTGTGTGGGAGGAGTAGATTGGTTGGTGGCTCTGTGTGGGAGGAGAAGATTGGTTGGTGGCTCTGTGTGGGAGGAGTAGATTGGTTGGTGGCTCTGTGTGGGAGGAGTAGATTGGTTGGTGGCTCTGTGTGGGAGGAGTAGATTGGTTGGTGGCTCTGTGTGGGAGGAGAAGATTGGCCAGTGGCTCTGTGTGGGAGGAGTAGATTGGTTGGTGGCTCTTCGTGGGAGGAGTAGATGGGCCAGTGGTTCTGTGTGGGAGGCGTAGACTGATAGGCGGCAGCTTTGCATGGGGGTAGATTGGCCGGCGACTCTGTGTGGGAGGAGAAGATTGGTTGGTGGCTCTGTGTGGGAGGAGTAGATCGGTTGGTGGCTCTGTGTTGGAGGAGTAGATTGGTTGGTGGCTCTGTGTGTGAGGAGTAGATTGGTTGGCGGCATTGTGTGGGAGGAGTAGATTGGTTGGTGGCTCTGTGTGGGAAGAGTAGATTGGTTGGCGGCTCTGTGTGGGAGGAGTAGATTGGTTGGCGGCTCTGTGTGGGAGGAGTAGATTGGTTGGCGGCTCTGTGTGGGAGGAGTAGATTGGTTGGAGGCTCTGTGTGGAAGGAGTAGATTGGTTGGCGGCTCTGTGTGGGAAGAGTAGATTGGTTGGCGGCTCTGTGTGGGAGGAGTAGATTGGTTGGCGGCTCTGTGTGGGAGGAGTAGATTGGTTGGCGGCTCTGTGTGGGAGGAGTAGATTGGTTGGCGGCTCTGTGTGGGAGGAGTAGATTGGTTGGCGGCTCTGTGTGGGAGGAGTAGATTGGTTGGCGGCTCTGTGTGGGAGGAGTAGATTGGTTGGTGGCTCTGTGTTGGAGGAGTAGATTGGTTGGCGGCTCTGTGTGGGAGGAGTAGATTGGTTGGTGGCTCTGTGTGGGAGGAGAAGATGGGCCAGTGGTTCTGTGTGGGAGGCGTAGACTGATAGGCGGCAGCTTTGCATGGGGGTAGATTGGCCGGCGACTCTGTGTGGGAGGAGTAGATTGGTTGGTGGCTCTGTGTGGGAGGAGTAGATTGGTTGGTGGCTCTGTGTGGGAGGAGTAGCTTGGTTGGTGGCTCTGTGTTGGAGGAGTAGATTGGTTGGTGGCTCTGTGTGTGAGGAGTAGATTGGTTGGTGGCTCTGTGTGGGAGGAGTAGATTGGTTGGTGGCTCTGTGTGGGAGGAGTAGATTGGTTGGTGGCTCTGTGTGGGAGGAGTAGATTGGTTGGTGGCTCTGTGTGGGAGGAGTAGATTGGTTGGCGGCTCTGTGTGGGAGGAGTAGATTGGTTGGTGGCTCTGTGTGGGAGGAGAAGATTGGCCAGTGGCTCTGTGTGGGAGGAGTAGATTGGTTGGTGGCTCTGTGTGGGAGGAGTAGATTGGTTGGTGGCTCTGTGTGGGAGGAGTAGATTGGTTGGTGGCTCTGTGTGTGAAGAGTAGATTGGTTGGTGGCTCTGTGTGTGAGGAGTAGATTGGTTGGTGGCTCTGTGTGGGAGGAGTAGATTGGTTGGTGGCTCTGTGTGGGAGAAGAAGATTGGTTGGTGGCTCTGTGTGGGAGGAGTAGATCGGTTGGTGGCTCTGTGTGTGAAGAGTAGATCGGTTGGTGGCTCTGTGTGGGAGGAGTAGATTGGTTGGTGGCTCTGTGTGGGAGGAGTAGATTGGTTGGTGGCTCTGTGTGGGAGGAGTAGATTGGTTGGCGGCTCTGTGTGGGAGGAGTAGATTGGTTGGTGGCTCTGTGTGGGAGGAGTAGATTGGTTGGTGGCTCTGTGTGGGAGGAGTAGATTGGTTGGTGGCTCTGTGTGGGAGGAGTAGATTGGTTGGTGGCTCTGTGTGTGAGGAGTAGATTGGTTGGTGGCTCTGTGTGTGAGGAGTAGATTGGTTGGTGGCTCTGTGTGGGAGGAGTAGATTGGTTGGTGGCTCTGTGTTGGAGGAGTAGATTGGTTGGTGGCTCTGTGTGGGAGGAGTAGATTGGTTGGTGGCTCTGTGTGGGAGGAGTAGATTGGTTGGTGGCTCTGTGTGTGAAGAGTAGATCGGTTGGTGGCTCTGTGTGGGAGGAGTAGATCGGTTGGTGGCTCTGTGTGGGAGGAGTAGATCGGTTGGTGGCTCTGTGTGGGAGGAGTAGATTGGTTGGTGGCTCTGTGTGGGAGGAGTAGATTGGTTGGTGGCTCTGTGTTGGAGGAGTAGATTGGTTGGTGGCTCTGTGTTGGAGGAGTAGATTGGTTGGTGGCTCTGTGTGGGAGGAGTAGATTGGTTGGTGGCTCTGTGTTGGAGGAGTAGATTGGTTGGTGGCTCTGTGTGGATCCCTGTGGGGAATTCATGCCAGTAAGGGGAGAATTAATTCAATCTCAATGTCACCAATCATTCATCCAATCTCCTGGCTCCCTTACCTCTTGATGTGAAGGACGGTGTCAGACGGACAGACCGGCACCACGCGCTCCGTGTCATTCAGGAACTTTAAGCGCAGAGATATTCTGTCTCTACTTTCTGAGGGGGCCCCGGGCCCCCGATTTCTCAGTGTGGGTGGGTCATTCTCAGGTGGTTCCCTGTTGGTGGGATCAGATTTCAGGGGTAGCTCCTGGGGGCTCTCAGAGGAGGTTCCTTCAGAGGAGTTGCTGGGAACATCGGAGGGTGATGGAGAGTTATCTATGGTGGCCTCCGTACTGGACAGAGGATCGACGGAGGTACTTGGGGCATCTGTGCCGGCTCCGCCCTCTTCTTCCTCAGGAACCTCTGACGGGGGGGACGACCAATGAGGGCTGTTCCGCTCTGAAGTGTGAGTAGAAATCCACGCCAAGGCCACCACGGATAGGATAAGAACCAGAGTGAAGAGCAACGTCACCTCATCACCCACGCCTTCGATAAGAGCCATGGAGGCCGCCCTGCAGAGGGAAGACAGTTACTGGAGGAACCGCATCCCACCCCACCCCCTTATTACCCCAGGAAGGGGTGGGACCTTATCAGCACTGTGATGTCATGGTACCGGTATGATGTCATGACTCTACTGGTGATTCTATGACAATGTTTCGCTTCTAGAGAAGACTGCTGAGCCCCACCAAAGGATCATCTGTAACCGGATTCCTTATGTGCCCCGCCCCCGATCACTAATACCAGATCTCATAGAGTCCCCTCCATCCTGGCAACTGATTGGCTGACTGGAGTAGTGATGTCAGCATTACAAAGTGTCCAGAGCAGAGCTTTCATTTCTCCACCTCCAGCTCCGCCCTCTGGCCACCAAGTGAATGTAAACCATTGGATGGAGGTCTGCGGAACAGGGAGGAAGCTCCCAATCATGTACCACCACCAAATCATCTGTGGGCCCCGCGAGGTCACGCCCCTGACTGTGATTGGATGTATTGGGGGGTGAACTATTATTGGGGTGCACAGTCTGGGGATGGGGGCGTGGTGTATAGGTAGGTGCGCCCCCCAGGGACAGCGGGTGCCACTCTACTTACAGGACACACCTCCCCCATCCTCCTCCTGGGGGGCACCAGCCTCCAGTCTCCCCAGGGGTGGCAGAGGACCCCCGAAACGTTGACGAGAAATCCGAACAAGCAGGGGGGGCTCCATATAAATTATGAGGTCTCCCCCACCTCAGCCAGGACCCCCTCCATGTCTCTAGGACCCCCCAGACTCAGAGCCCCCCCCATTCCTATCACCCTCCCCCAGAGCCCCCCCCCATTCCTATCACCCCTCCCCCCATTCCTATCACCCCTCCCCCCATTCCTATCACCCCTCCCCCACACTCAGAGCCCCCCCCATTCCTATCACCCCTCCCCCACACTCAGAGCCCCCCCCATTCCTATCACCCCTCCCCCACACTCAGAGCCCCCCCATTCCTATCACCCCTCCCCCACACTCAGAGCCCCCCCCATTCCTATCACCCCTCCCCCACACTCAGAGCCCCCCCCATTCCTATCACCCCTCCCCCACACTCAGAGCCCCCCCCCATTCCTATCACCCCTCCCCCACACTCAGAGCCCCCCCATTCCTATCACCCCTCCCCCACACTCAGAGCCCCCCCCCATTCCTATCACCCCTCCCCCACACTCAGAGCCCCCCCATTCCTATCACCCCTCCCCCACACTCAGAGCCCCCCCATTCCTATCACCCCTCCCCCACACTCAGAGCCCCCCCATTCCTATCACCCCTCCCCCACACTCAGAGCCCCCCCCCATTCCTATCACCCCTCCCCCACACTCAGAGCCCCCCCCCATTCCTATCACCCCTCCCCCACACTCAGAGCCCCCCCCCATTCCTATCACCCCTCCCCCACACTCAGAGCCCCCCCCCATTCCTATCACCCCTCCCCCACACTCAGAGCCCCCCCCCATTCCTATCACCCCTCCCCCACACTCAGAGCCCCCCCCCCCATTCCTATCACCCCTCCCCCACACTCAGAGCCCCCCCCCCATTCCTATCACCCCCCCCCCCACACTCAGAGCCCCCCCCATTCCTATCACCCCTCCCCCACACTCAGAGCCCCCCCCCCATTCCTATCACCCCTCCCCCACACTCAGAGCCCCCCCCATTCCTATCACCCCTCCCCCACACTCAGAGCCCCCCCCCATTCCTATCACCCCTCCCCCACACTCAGAGCCCCCCCCCCATTCCTATAAAAGAGTCCCCAGAATGTCACTCACACTCATCTCTGATCTCTTCCTGTATCACCGACTACAATCCACACTGAGCATGTCGGGAAATCCCTCCTACGTCACTCCCCTCGTCCGCCATATTGCTTACTGGCAAATCTTCCTGTCCTCTACTGCCACCTAATGTCCTCTCTGTGGTACTGCACCCCTCTATTATATATGGAATGTGATCACCTCCTCCTGTCCTCTGCTACCACCTAATGTCCTCTCTGTGGTACTGCACCCCTCTATTATATATGGAATGTGATCACCTCCTCCTGTCCTCTACTACCACCTAATGTCCTCTCTGTGGTACTGCACCCCCTCTATTATATATGGAATGTGATCACCTCCTCCTGTCCTCTGCTACCACCTAATGTCCTCTCTGTGGTACTGCACCCCCTCTATTATATATGGAATGTGATCACCTCCTCCTGTCCTCTGCTACCACCTAATGTCCTCTCTGTGGTACTGCACCCCCTCTATTATATATGGAATGTGATCACCTCCTCCTGTCCTCTACTACCACCTAATGTCCTCTCTGTGGTACTGCACCCCCTCTATTATATATGGAATGTGATCACCTCCTCCTGTCCTCTGCTGTCACCTAATGTCCTCTCTGTGGTACTGCACCCCTCTATTATATATGTGAATGTGATCACCTCCTCCTGTCCTCTGCTACCACCTAATGTCCTCTCTGTGGTACTGCATCCCCTCTATTATATATGGAATGTGATCACCTCCTCCTGTCCTCTGCTACCACCTAATGTCCGCTCTGTGGTACTGCACCCCCTCTATTATATATGGAATGTGATCACCTCCTCCTGTCCTCTACTACCACCTAATGTCCGCTCTGTGGTACTGCACCCCCTCTATTATATATGTGAATGTGATCACCTCCTCCTGTCCTCTGCTACCACCTAATGTCCTCTCTGTGGTACTGCACCCCCTCTATTATATATGGAATGTGATCACCTCCTCCTGTCCTCTGCTACCACCTAATGTCCGCTCTGTGGTACTGCACCCCCTCTATTATATATGGAATGTGATCACCTCCTCCTGTCCTCTACTACCACCTAATGTCCGCTCTGTGGTACTGCACCCCCTCTATTATATATGGAATGTGATCACCTCCTCCTGTCCTCTGCTACCACCTAATGTCCTCTCTGTGGTACTGCACCCCCTCTATTATATATGGAATGTGATCACCTCCTCCTGTCCTCTACTACCACCTAATGTCCGCTCTGTGGTACTGCACCCCCTCTATTATATATGGAATGTGATCACCTCCTCCTGTCCTCTACTACCACCTAATGTCCTCTCTGTGGTACTGCACCCCCTCTATTATATATGGAATGTGATCACCTCCTCCTGTCCTCTGCTCCCACCTAATGTCCTCTCTGTGGTACTGCACCCCCTCTATTATATATGTGAATGTGATCACCTCCTCCTGTCCTCTACTACCACCTAATGTCCTCTCTGTGGTACTGCACCCCCTCTATTATATATGGAATGTGATCACCTCCTCCTGTCCTCTACTGTCACCTAATGTCCGCTCTGTGGTACTGCACCCCTCTATTATATATGGAATGTGATCACCTCCTCCTGTCCTCTGCTACCACCTAATGTCCGCTCTGTGGTACTGCACCCCTCTATTATATATGGAATGTGATCACCTCCTCCTGTCCTCTACTACCACCTAATGTCCTCTCTGTGGTACTGCACCCCCTCTATTATATATGTGAATGTGATCACCTCCTCCTGTCCTCTACTACCACCTAATGTCCTCTCTGTGGTACTGCACCCCCTCTATTATATATGGAATGTGATCACCCCCTCCTGTCCTCTGCTACCACCTAATGTCCTCTCTGTGGTACTGCACCCCCTCTATTATATATGGAATGTGATCACCTCCTCCTGTCCTCTACTACCACCTAATGTCCTCTCTGTGGTACTGCACCCCCTCTATTATATATGGAATGTGATCACCTCCTCCTGTCCTCTACTACCACCTAATGTCCTCTCTGTGGTACTGCACCCCCTCTATTATATATGTGAATGTGATCACCTCCTCCTGTCCTCTACTACCACCTAATGTTCACTCTGTGGTACTGCACCCCCTCTATTATATATGGAATGTGATCACCTCCTCCTGTCCTCTGCTACCACCTAATGTCCGCTCTGTGGTACTGCACCCCTCTATTATATATGTGAATGTGATCACCCCCTCCTGTCCTCTGCTACCACCTAATGTCCGCTCTGTGGTACTGCACCCCTCTATTATATATGGAATGTGATCACCTCCTCCTGTCCTCTGCTACCACCTAATGTCCTCTCTGTGGTACTGCACCCCTCTATTATATATGGAATGTGATCACCTCCTCCTGTCCTCTGCTCCCACCTAATGTCCGCTCTGTGGTACTGCACCCCCTCTATTATATATGTGAATGTGATCACCTCCTCCTGTCCTCTACTACCACCTAATGTCCGCTCTGTGGTACTGCACCCCCTCTATTATATATGTGAATGTGATCACCTCCTCCTGTCCTCTGCTACCACCTAATGTCCTCTCTGTGGTACTGCACCCCCTCTATTATATATGGAATGTGATCACCTCCTCCTGTCCTCTGCTACCACCTAATGTCCTCTCTGTGGTACTGCACCCCCTCTATTATATATGGAATGTGATCACCTCCTCCTGTCCTCTACTGTCACCTAATGTCCGCTCTGTGGTACTGCACCCCCTCTATTATATATGGAATGTGATCACCTCCTCCTGTCCTCTGCTACCACCTAATGTCCGCTCTGTGGTACTGCACCCCCTCTATTATATATGGAATGTGATCACCTCCTCCTGTCCTCTACTGTCACCTAATGTCCGCTCTGTGGTACTGCACCCCCTCTATTATATATGGAATGTGATCACCTCCTCCTGTCCTCTGCTCCCACCTAATGTCCGCTCTGTGGTACTGCACCCCTCTATTATATATGGAATGTGATCACCTCCTCCTGTCCTCTACTACCACCTAATGTCCTCTCTGTGGTACTGCACCCCCTCTATTATATATGTGAATGTGATCACCTCCTCCTGTCCTCTACTACCACCTAATGTCCTCTCTGTGGTACTGCACCCCCTCTATTATATATGAGAATGTGATCACCTCCTCCTGTCCTCTGCTCCCACCTAATGTCCTCTCTGTGGTACTGCACCCCCTCTATTATATATGTGAATGTGATCACCTCCTCCTGTCCTCTACTACCACCTAATGTCCTCTCTGTGGTACTGCACCCCCTCTATTATATATGTGAATGTGATCACCTCCTCCTGTCCTCTACTACCACCTAATGTTCACTCTGTGGTACTGCACCCCCTCTATTATATATGGAATGTGATCACCTCCTCCTGTCCTCTGCTACCACCTAATGTCCTCTCTGTGGTACTGCACCCCTCTATTATATATGTGAATGTGATCACCTCCTCCTGTCCTCTGCTACCACCTAATGTCCTCTCTGTGGTACTGCATCCCCTCTATTATATATGGAATGTGATCACCTCCTCCTGTCCTCTGCTACCACCTAATGTCCACTCTGTGGTACTGCACCCCTCTATTATATATGGAATGTGATCACCTCCTCCTGTCCTCTGCTCCCACCTAATGTCCGCTCTGTGGTACTGCACCCCCTCTATTATATATGTGAATGTGATCACCTCCTCCTGTCCTCTACTACCACCTAATGTCCGCTCTGTGGTACTGCACCCCCTCTATTATATATGTGAATGTGATCACCTCCTCCTGTCCTCTGCTACCACCTAATGTCCTCTCTGTGGTACTGCACCCCCTCTATTATATATGGAATGTGATCACCTCCTCCTGTCCTCTGCTACCACCTAATGTCCGCTCTGTGGTACTGCACCCCCTCTATTATATATGGAATGTGATCACCTCCTCCTGTCCTCTACTACCACCTAATGTCCGCTCTGTGGTACTGCACCCCCTCTATTATATATGGAATGTGATCACCTCCTCCTGTCCTCTGCTACCACCTAATGTCCTCTCTGTGGTACTGCACCCCCTCTATTATATATGTGAATGTGATCACCTCCTCCTGTCCTCTACTACCACCTAATGTCCTCTCTGTGGTACTGCACCCCCTCTATTATATATGGAATGTGATCACCTCCTCCTGTCCTCTACTGTCACCTAATGTCCGCTCTGTGGTACTGCACCCCCTCTATTATATATGGAATGTGATCACCTCCTCCTGTCCTCTGCTACCACCTAATGTCCGCTCTGTGGTACTGCACCCCCTCTATTATATATGGAATGTGATCACCTCCTCCTGTCCTCTACTGTCACCTAATGTCCGCTCTGTGGTACTGCACCCCCTCTATTATATATGGAATGTGATCACCTCCTCCTGTCCTCTGCTCCCACCTAATGTCCGCTCTGTGGTACTGCACCCCTCTATTATATATGGAATGTGATCACCTCCTCCTGTCCTCTACTACCACCTAATGTCCTCTCTGTGGTACTGCACCCCCTCTATTATATATGTGAATGTGATCACCTCCTTCTGTCCTCTACTACCACCTAATGTCCTCTCTGTGGTACTGCACCCCCTCTATTATATATGAGAATGTGATCACCTCCTCCTGTCCTCTGCTCCCACCTAATGTCCTCTCTGTGGTACTGCACCCCCTCTATTATATATGTGAATGTGATCACCTCCTCCTGTCCTCTACTACCACCTAATGTCCTCTCTGTGGTACTGCACCCCCTCTATTATATATGTGAATGTGATCACCTCCTCCTGTCCTCTACTACCACCTAATGTTCACTCTGTGGTACTGCACCCCCTCTATTATATATGTGAATGTGATCACCTCCTCCTGTCCTCTGCTACCACCTAATGTCCTCTCTGTGGTACTGCACCCCTCTATTATATATGTGAATGTGATCACCTCCTCCTGTCCTCTACTACCACCTAATGTTCACTCTGTGGTACTGCACCCCCTCTATTATATATGGAATGTGATCACCTCCTCCTGTCCTCTGCTACCACCTAATGTCCTCTCTGTGGTACTGCACCCCTCTATTATATATGTGAATGTGATCACCTCCTCCTGTCCTCTGCTACCACCTAATGTCCTCTCTGTGGTACTGCACCCCTCTATTATATATGTGAATGTGATCACCCCCTCCTGTCCTCTGCTACCACCTAATGTCCGCTCTGTGGTACTGCACCCCCTCTATTATATATGGAATGTGATCACCTCCTCCTGTCCTCTACTGTCACCTAATGTCCTCTCTGTGGTACTGCACCCCCTCTATTATATATGTGAATGTGATCACCTCCTCCTGTCCTCTACTGTCACCTAATGTCCGCTCTGTGGTACTGCACCCCCTCTATTATATATGGAATGTGATCACCTCCTCCTGTCCTCTGCTACCACCTAATGTCCGCTCTGTGGTACTGCACCCCTCTATTATATATGTGAATGTGATCACCTCCTCCTGTCCTCTGCTACCACCTAATGTCCTCTCAGTGGTACTGCACCCCTCTATTATATATGGAATGTGATCACCCCCTCCTGTCCTCTGCTACCACCTAATGTCCTCTCTGTGGTACTGCACCCCCTCTATTATTTATGTGAATGTGATCACCTCCTCCTGTCCTCTGCTACCACCTAATGTCCGCTCTGTGGTACTGCACCCCCTCTATTATATATGTGAATGTGATCACCTCCTCCTGTCCTCTGCTACCACCTAATGTCCTCTCTGTGGTACTGCACCCCCTCTATTATATATGAGAATGTGATCACCTCCTCCTGTCCTCTGCTACCACCTAATGTCCGCTCTGTGGTACTGCACCCCCTCTATTATATATGTGAATGTGATCACCTCCTCCTGTCCTCTGCTACCACCTAATGTCCGCTCTGTGGTACTGCACCCCCTCTATTATATATGTGAATGTGATCACCTCCTCCTGTCCTCTGCTACCACCTAATGTCCGCTCTGTGGTACTGCACCCCCTCTATTATATATGGAATGTGATCACCTCCTCCTGTCCTCTGCTACCACCTAATGTCCGCTCTGTGGTACTGCACCCCCTCTATTATATATGTGAATGTGATCACCTCCTCCTGTCCTCTGCTACCACCTAATGTCCGCTCTGTGGTACTGCACCCCCTCTATTATATATGTGAATGTGATCACCTCCTCCTGTCCTCTACTACCACCTAATGTCCTCTCTGTGGTACTGCACCCCCTCTATTATATATGGAATGTGATCACCTCCTCCTGTCCTCTACTACCACCTAATGTCCTCTCTGTGGTACTGCACCCCCTCTATTATATATGTGAATGTGATCACCTCCTCCTGTCCTCTACTACCACCTAATGTCCTCTCTGTGGTACTGCACCCCCTCTATTATATATGTGAATGTGATCACCTCCTCCTGTCCTCTGCTACCACCTAATGTCCGCTCTGTGGTACTGCACCCCCTCTATTATATATGGAATGTGATCACCCCCTCCTGTCCTCTGCTCCCACCTAATGTCCGCTCTGTGGTACTGCACCCCCTCTATTATATATGGAATGTGATCACCTCCTCCTGTCCTCTGCTACCACCTAATGTCCGCTCTGTGGTACTGCACCCCCTCTATTATATATGTGAATGTGATCACCTCCTCCTGTCCTCTGCTCCCACCTAATGTCCGCTCTGTGGTACTGCACCCCTCTATTATATATGTGAATGTGATCACCCCCTCCTGTCCTCTGCTACCACCTAATGTCCGCTCTGTGGTACTGCACCCCCTCTATTATATATGTGAATGTGATCACCTCCTCCTGTCCTCTGCTCCCACCTAATGTCCGCTCTGTGGTACTGCACCCCTCTATTATATATGTGAATGTGATCACCCCCTCCTGTCCTCTGCTACCACCTAATGTCCGCTCTGTGGTACTGCACCCCCTCTATTATATATGTGAATGTGATCACCTCCTCCTGTCCTCTGCTACCACCTAATGTCCGCTCTGTGGTACTGCACCCCCTCTATTATATATGTGAATGTGATCACCTCCTCCTGTCCTCTACTACCACCTAATGTCCTCTCTGTGGTACTGCACCCCTCTATTATATATGTGAATGTGATCACCTCCTCCTGTCCTCTACTACCACCTAATGTCCTCTCTGTGGTACTGCACCCCTCTATTATATATGTGAATGTGATCACCTCCTCCTGTCCTCTGCTACCACCTAATGTCCTCTCTGTGGTACTGCATCCCCTCTATTATATATGGAATGTGATCACCCCCTCCTGTCCTCTGCTACCACCTAATGTCCTCTCTGTGGTACTGCACCCCCTCTATTATATATGTGAATGTGATCACCTCCTCCTGTCCTCTGCTACCACCTAATGTCCTCTCTGTGGTACTGCACCCCCTCTATTATATATGTGAATGTGATCACCTCCTCCTGTCCTCTGCTACCACCTAATGTCCGCTCTGTGGTACTGCACCCCCTCTATTATATATGTGAATGTGATCACCTCCTCCTGTCCTCTACTACCACCTAATGTCCTCTCTGTGGTACTGCACCCCCTCTATTATATATGTGAATGTGATCACCTCCTCCTGTCCTCTGCTACCACCTAATGTCCGCTCTGTGGTACTGCACCCCCTCTATTATATATGTGAATGTGATCACCTCCTCCTGTCCTCTGCTACCACCTAATGTCCGCTCTGTGGTACTGCACCCCCTCTATTATATATGGAATGTGATCACCTCCTCCTGTCCTCTGCTCCCACCTAATGTCCGCTCTGTGGTACTGCACCCCCTCTATTATATATGTGAATGTGATCACCTCCTCCTGTCCTCTACTACCACCTAATGTCCTCTCTGTGGTACTGCACCCCTCTATTATATATGTGAATGTGATCACCTCCTCCTGTCCTCTGCTACCACCTAATGTCCTCTCTGTGGTACTGCACCCCCTCTATTATATATGAGAATGTGATCACCTCCTCCTGTCCTCTGCTACCACCTAATGTCCGCTCTGTGGTACTGCACCCCCTCTATTATATATGGAATGTGATCACCTCCTCCTGTCCTCTACTACCACCTAATGTCCTCTCTGTGGTACTGCACCCCCTCTATTATATATGTGAATGTGATCACCTCCTCCTGTCCTCTGCTCCCACCTAATGTCCTCTCTGTGGTACTGCACCCCCTCTATTATATATGAGAATGTGATCACCTCCTCCTGTCCTCTACTACCACCTAATGTCCTCTCTGTGGTACTGCACCCCCTCTATTATATATGTGAATGTGATCACCTCCTCCTGTCCTCTACTACCACCTAATGTTCACTCTGTGGTACTGCACCCCCTCTATTATATATGGGAATGTGATCACCTCCTCCTGTCCTCTGCTACCACCTAATGTCCTCTCTGTGGTACTGCACCCCCTCTATTATATATGTGAATGTGATCACCTCCTCCTGTCCTCTGCTACCACCTAATGTCCTCTCTGTGGTACTGCACCCCTCTATTATATATGTGAATGTGATCACCTCCTCCTGTCCTCTACTACCACCTAATGTTCACTCTGTGGTACTGCACCCCCTCTATTATATATGGAATGTGATCACCTCCTCCTGTCCTCTGCTACCACCTAATGTCCTCTCTGTGGTACTGCACCCCCTCTATTATATATGTGAATGTGATCACCTCCTCCTGTCCTCTGCTACCACCTAATGTCCTCTCTGTGGTACTGCACCCCTCTATTATATATGTGAATGTGATCACCCCCTCCTGTCCTCTGCTACCACCTAATGTCCGCTCTGTGGTACTGCACCCCCTCTATTATATATGGAATGTGATCACCTCCTCCTGTCCTCTACTGTCACCTAATGTCCTCTCTGTGGTACTGCACCCCCTCTATTATATATGTGAATGTGATCACCTCCTCCTGTCCTCTACTGTCACCTAATGTCCGCTCTGTGGTACTGCACCCCCTCTATTATATATGGAATGTGATCACCTCCTCCTGTCCTCTGCTACCACCTAATGTCCGCTCTGTGGTACTGCACCCCTCTATTATATATGTGAATGTGATCACCTCCTCCTGTCC
Organism: Aquarana catesbeiana; assembly: GCF_042186555.1. NCBI lineage: Eukaryota > Metazoa > Chordata > Amphibia > Anura > Ranidae > Aquarana > Aquarana catesbeiana. The sequence continues at coordinate 653,352,938 of NC_133328.1, read as the reverse complement.
TCTGCTACCACCTAATGTCCTCTCAGTGGTACTGCACCCCCTCTATTATATATGTGAATGTGATCACCTCCTCCTGTCCTCTGCTACCACCTAATGTCCTCTCTGTGGTACTGCACCCCCTCTATTATATATGAGAATGTGATCACCTCCTCCTGTCCTCTGCTACCACCTAATGTCCGCTCTGTGGTACTGCACCCCCTCTATTATATATGTGAATGTGATCACCTCCTCCTGTCCTCTGCTACCACCTAATGTCCGCTCTGTGGTACTGCACCCCCTCTATTATATATGTGAATGTGATCACCTCCTCCTGTCCTCTACTACCACCTAATGTCCGCTCTGTGGTACTGCACCCCCTCTATTATATATGGAATGTGATCACCTCCTCCTGTCCTCTGCTACCACCTAATGTCCGCTCTGTGGTACTGCACCCCCTCTATTATATATGTGAATGTGATCACCTCCTCCTGTCCTCTGCTACCACCTAATGTCCGCTCTGTGGTACTGCACCCCCTCTATTATATATGTGAATGTGATCACCTCCTCCTGTCCTCTGCTACCACCTAATGTCCTCTCTGTGGTACTGCACCCCCTCTATTATATATGGAATGTGATCACCTCCTCCTGTCCTCTACTACCACCTAATGTCCTCTCTGTGGTACTGCACCCCCTCTATTATATATGTGAATGTGATCACCTCCTCCTGTCCTCTACTACCACCTAATGTCCTCTCTGTGGTACTGCACCCCCTCTATTATATATGTGAATGTGATCACCTCCTCCTGTCCTCTGCTACCACCTAATGTCCGCTCTGTGGTACTGCACCCCCTCTATTATATATGGAATGTGATCACCCCCTCCTGTCCTCTGCTCCCACCTAATGTCCGCTCTGTGGTACTGCACCCCCTCTATTATATATGGAATGTGATCACCTCCTCCTGTCCTCTGCTACCACCTAATGTCCGCTCTGTGGTACTGCACCCCCTCTATTATATATGTGAATGTGATCACCTCCTCCTGTCCTCTGCTCCCACCTAATGTCCGCTCTGTGGTACTGCACCCCTCTATTATATATGTGAATGTGATCACCCCCTCCTGTCCTCTGCTACCACCTAATGTCCGCTCTGTGGTACTGCACCCCCTCTATTATATATGTGAATGTGATCACCTCCTCCTGTCCTCTGCTACCACCTAATGTCCGCTCTGTGGTACTGCACCCCCTCTATTATATATGTGAATGTGATCACCTCCTCCTGTCCTCTGCTACCACCTAATGTCCGCTCTGTGGTACTGCACCCCCTATATTATATATGGAATGTGATCACCTCCTCCTGTCCTCTGCTACCACCTAATGTCCTCTCTGTGGTACTGCACCCCCTCTATTATATATGGAATGTGATCACCTCCTCCTGTCCTCTACTACCACCTAATGTCCGCTCTGTGGTACTGCACCCCCTCTATTATATATGGAATGTGATCACCTCCTCCTGTCCTCTGCTCCCACCTAATGTCCTCTCTGTGGTACTGCACCCCTCTATTATATATGGAATGTGATCACCTCCTCCTGTCCTCTGCTGCCACCTAATGTCCGCTCTGTGGTACTGCACCCCCTCTATTATATATGGAATGTGATCACCTCCTCCTGTCCTCTACTACCACCTAATGTCCGCTCTGTGGTACTGCACCCCCTCTATTATATATGTGAATGTGATCACCTCCTCCTGTCCTCTGCTACCACCTAATGTCCTCTCTGTGGTACTGCACCCCCTCTATTATATATGGAATGTGATCACCTCCTCCTGTCCTCTACTACCACCTAATGTCCTCTCTGTGGTACTGCACCCCTCTATTATATATGGAATGTGATCACCCCCTCCTGTCCTCTGCTCCCACCTAATGTCCTCTCTGTGGTACTGCACCCCCTCTATTATATATGGAATGTGATCACCTCCTCCTGTCCTCTGCTACCACCTAATGTCCGCTCTGTGGTACTGCACCCCCTCTATTATATATGTGAATGTGATCACCTCCTCCTGTCCTCTGCTCCCACCTAATGTCCTCTCTGTGGTACTGCACCCCCTCTATTATATATGGAATGTGATCACCTCCTCCTGTCCTCTGCTCCCACCTAATGTCCTCTCTGTGGTACTGCACCCCCTCTATTATATATGTGAATGTGATCACCTCCTCCTGTCCTCTACTACCACCTAATGTCCGCTCTGTGGTACTGCACCCCCTCTATTATATATGTGAATGTGATCACCTCCTCCTGTCCTCTACTACCACCTAATGTCCGCTCTGTGGTACTGCACCCCCTCTATTATATATGTGAATGTGATCACCTCCTCCTGTCCTCTACTACCACCTAATGTCCGCTCTGTGGTACTGCACCCCCTCTATTATATATGGAATGTGATCACCTCCTCCTGTCCTCTGCTACCACCTAATGTCCGCTCTGTGGTACTGCACCCCTCTATTATATATGGAATGTGATCACCTCCTCCTGTCCTCTGCTACCACCTAATGTCCGCTCTGTGGTACTGCACCCCCTCTATTATATATGGAATGTGATCACCTCCTCCTGTCCTCTGCTCCCACCTAATGTCCTCTCTGTGGTACTGCACCCCCTCTATTATATATGTGAATGTGATCACCTCCTCCTGTCCTCTGCTCCCACCTAATGTCCTCTCTGTGGTACTGCACCCCCTCTATTATATATGGAATGTGATCACCTCCTCCTGTCCTCTGCTACCACCTAATGTCCGCTCTGTGGTACTGCACCCCCTCTATTATATATGTGAATGTGATCACCTCCTCCTGTCCTCTACTACCACCTAATGTCCTCTCTGTGGTACTGCACCCCCTCTATTATATATGTGAATGTGATCACCTCCTCCTGTCCTCTACTACCACCTAATGTCCTCTCTGTGGTACTGCACCCCCTCTATTATATATGTGAATGTGATCACCTCCTCCTGTCCTCTACTACCACCTAATGTCCGCTCTGTGGTACTGCACCCCCTCTATTATATATGGAATGTGATCACCTCCTCCTGTCCTCTACTACCACCTAATGTTCACTCTGTGGTACTGCACCCCCTCTATTATATATGGAATGTGATCACCTCCTCCTGTCCTCTGCTACCACCTAATGTCCTCTCTGTGGTACTGCACCCCCTCTATTATATATGTGAATGTGATCACCTCCTCCTGTCCTCTGCTACCACCTAATGTCCTCTCTGTGGTACTGCACCCCTCTATTATATATGTGAATGTGATCACCCCCTCCTGTCCTCTGCTACCACCTAATGTCCGCTCTGTGGTACTGCACCCCCTCTATTATATATGGAATGTGATCACCTCCTCCTGTCCTCTACTGTCACCTAATGTCCTCTCTGTGGTACTGCACCCCCTCTATTATATATGTGAATGTGATCACCTCCTCCTGTCCTCTACTGTCACCTAATGTCCGCTCTGTGGTACTGCACCCCCTCTATTATATATGGAATGTGATCACCTCCTCCTGTCCTCTGCTACCACCTAATGTCCGCTCTGTGGTACTGCACCCCTCTATTATATATGTGAATGTGATCACCTCCTCCTGTCCTCTGCTACCACCTAATGTCCTCTCAGTGGTACTGCACCCCCTCTATTATATATGTGAATGTGATCACCTCCTCCTGTCCTCTGCTACCACCTAATGTCCTCTCTGTGGTACTGCACCCCCTCTATTATATATGAGAATGTGATCACCTCCTCCTGTCCTCTGCTACCACCTAATGTCCGCTCTGTGGTACTGCACCCCCTCTATTATATATGTGAATGTGATCACCTCCTCCTGTCCTCTGCTACCACCTAATGTCCGCTCTGTGGTACTGCACCCCCTCTATTATATATGTGAATGTGATCACCTCCTCCTGTCCTCTACTACCACCTAATGTCCGCTCTGTGGTACTGCACCCCCTCTATTATATATGGAATGTGATCACCTCCTCCTGTCCTCTGCTACCACCTAATGTCCGCTCTGTGGTACTGCACCCCCTCTATTATATATGTGAATGTGATCACCTCCTCCTGTCCTCTGCTACCACCTAATGTCCGCTCTGTGGTACTGCACCCCCTCTATTATATATGTGAATGTGATCACCTCCTCCTGTCCTCTGCTACCACCTAATGTCCTCTCTGTGGTACTGCACCCCCTCTATTATATATGGAATGTGATCACCTCCTCCTGTCCTCTACTACCACCTAATGTCCTCTCTGTGGTACTGCACCCCCTCTATTATATATGTGAATGTGATCACCTCCTCCTGTCCTCTACTACCACCTAATGTCCTCTCTGTGGTACTGCACCCCCTCTATTATATATGTGAATGTGATCACCTCCTCCTGTCCTCTGCTACCACCTAATGTCCGCTCTGTGGTACTGCACCCCCTCTATTATATATGGAATGTGATCACCCCCTCCTGTCCTCTGCTCCCACCTAATGTCCGCTCTGTGGTACTGCACCCCCTCTATTATATATGGAATGTGATCACCTCCTCCTGTCCTCTGCTACCACCTAATGTCCGCTCTGTGGTACTGCACCCCCTCTATTATATATGTGAATGTGATCACCTCCTCCTGTCCTCTGCTCCCACCTAATGTCCGCTCTGTGGTACTGCACCCCTCTATTATATATGTGAATGTGATCACCCCCTCCTGTCCTCTGCTACCACCTAATGTCCGCTCTGTGGTACTGCACCCCCTCTATTATATATGTGAATGTGATCACCTCCTCCTGTCCTCTGCTACCACCTAATGTCCGCTCTGTGGTACTGCACCCCCTCTATTATATATGTGAATGTGATCACCTCCTCCTGTCCTCTGCTACCACCTAATGTCCGCTCTGTGGTACTGCACCCCCTATATTATATATGGAATGTGATCACCTCCTCCTGTCCTCTGCTACCACCTAATGTCCTCTCTGTGGTACTGCACCCCCTCTATTATATATGGAATGTGATCACCTCCTCCTGTCCTCTACTACCACCTAATGTCCGCTCTGTGGTACTGCACCCCCTCTATTATATATGGAATGTGATCACCTCCTCCTGTCCTCTGCTCCCACCTAATGTCCTCTCTGTGGTACTGCACCCCTCTATTATATATGGAATGTGATCACCTCCTCCTGTCCTCTGCTACCACCTAATGTCCGCTCTGTGGTACTGCACCCCCTCTATTATATATGGAATGTGATCACCTCCTCCTGTCCTCTACTACCACCTAATGTCCGCTCTGTGGTACTGCACCCCCTCTATTATATATGTGAATGTGATCACCTCCTCCTGTCCTCTGCTACCACCTAATGTCCTCTCTGTGGTACTGCACCCCCTCTATTATATATGGAATGTGATCACCTCCTCCTGTCCTCTACTACCACCTAATGTCCTCTCTGTGGTACTGCACCCCTCTATTATATATGGAATGTGATCACCCCCTCCTGTCCTCTGCTCCCACCTAATGTCCTCTCTGTGGTACTGCACCCCCTCTATTATATATGGAATGTGATCACCTCCTCCTGTCCTCTGCTACCACCTAATGTCCGCTCTGTGGTACTGCACCCCCTCTATTATATATGTGAATGTGATCACCTCCTCCTGTCCTCTGCTCCCACCTAATGTCCTCTCTGTGGTACTGCACCCCCTCTATTATATATGTGAATGTGATCACCTCCTCCTGTCCTCTACTACCACCTAATGTCCGCTCTGTGGTACTGCACCCCCTCTATTATATATGTGAATGTGATCACCTCCTCCTGTCCTCTACTACCACCTAATGTCCGCTCTGTGGTACTGCACCCCCTCTATTATATATGTGAATGTGATCACCTCCTCCTGTCCTCTACTACCACCTAATGTCCGCTCTGTGGTACTGCACCCCCTCTATTATATATGGAATGTGATCACCTCCTCCTGTCCTCTGCTACCACCTAATGTCCGCTCTGTGGTACTGCACCCCTCTATTATATATGGAATGTGATCACCTCCTCCTGTCCTCTGCTACCACCTAATGTCCGCTCTGTGGTACTGCACCCCCTCTATTATATATGGAATGTGATCACCTCCTCCTGTCCTCTGCTCCCACCTAATGTCCTCTCTGTGGTACTGCACCCCCTCTATTATATATGTGAATGTGATCACCTCCTCCTGTCCTCTGCTCCCACCTAATGTCCTCTCTGTGGTACTGCACCCCCTCTATTATATATGGAATGTGATCACCTCCTCCTGTCCTCTGCTACCACCTAATGTCCGCTCTGTGGTACTGCACCCCCTCTATTATATATGTGAATGTGATCACCTCCTCCTGTCCTCTACTACCACCTAATGTCCTCTCTGTGGTACTGCACCCCCTCTATTATATATGGAATGTGATCACCCCCTCCTGTCCTCTGCTACCACCTAATGTCCTCTCTGTGGTACTGCACCCCCTCTATTATATATGTGAATGTGATCACCTCCTCCTGTCCTCTACTACCACCTAATGTCCTCTCTGTGGTACTGCACCCCCTCTATTATATATGTGAATGTGATCACCTCCTCCTGTCCTCTGCTCCCACCTAATGTCCGCTCTGTGGTACTGCACCCCCTATATTATATATGGAATGTGATCACCTCCTCCTGTCCTCTGCTACCACCTAATGTCCGCTCTGTGGTACTGCACCCCTCTATTATATATGGAATGTGATCACCTCCTCCTGTCCTCTACTACCACCTAATGTCCGCTCTGTGGTACTGCACCCCCTCTATTATATATGTGAATGTGATCACCTCCTCCTGTCCTCTGCTACCACCTAATGTCCGCTCTGTGGTACTGCACCCCCTCTATTATATATGTGAATGTGATCACCTCCTCCTGTCCTCTGCTACCACCTAATGTCCGCTCTGTGGTACTGCACCCCCTATATTATATATGGAATGTGATCACCCCCTCCTGTCCTCTGCTACCACCTAATGTCCTCTCTGTGGTACTGCACCCCCTCTATTATATATGGAATGTGATCACCTCCTCCTGTCCTCTACTACCACCTAATGTCCGCTCTGTGGTACTGCACCCCCTCTATTATATATGGAATGTGATCACCTCCTCCTGTCCTCTGCTCCCACCTAATGTCCTCTCTGTGGTACTGCACCCCTCTATTATATATGGAATGTGATCACCTCCTCCTGTCCTCTGCTACCACCTAATGTCCTCTCTGTGGTACTGCACCCCCTCTATTATATATGGAATGTGATCACCTCCTCCTGTCCTCTACTACCACCTAATGTCCGCTCTGTGGTACTGCACCCCCTCTATTATATATGTGAATGTGATCACCTCCTCCTGTCCTCTGCTACCACCTAATGTCCTCTCTGTGGTACTGCACCCCCTCTATTATATATGGAATGTGATCACCTCCTCCTGTCCTCTACTACCACCTAATGTCCTCTCTGTGGTACTGCACCCCTCTATTATATATGGAATGTGATCACCCCCTCCTGTCCTCTGCTCCCACCTAATGTCCTCTCTGTGGTACTGCACCCCCTCTATTATATATGGAATGTGATCACCTCCTCCTGTCCTCTGCTACCACCTAATGTCCGCTCTGTGGTACTGCACCCCCTCTATTATATATGTGAATGTGATCACCTCCTCCTGTCCTCTGCTCCCACCTAATGTCCTCTCTGTGGTACTGCACCCCCTCTATTATATATGTGAATGTGATCACCTCCTCCTGTCCTCTACTACCACCTAATGTCCGCTCTGTGGTACTGCACCCCCTCTATTATATATGTGAATGTGATCACCTCCTCCTGTCCTCTACTACCACCTAATGTCCGCTCTGTGGTACTGCACCCCCTCTATTATATATGGAATGTGATCACCTCCTCCTGTCCTCTGCTACCACCTAATGTCCGCTCTGTGGTACTGCACCCCTCTATTATATATGGAATGTGATCACCTCCTCCTGTCCTCTGCTACCACCTAATGTCCGCTCTGTGGTACTGCACCCCCTCTATTATATATGGAATGTGATCACCTCCTCCTGTCCTCTGCTCCCACCTAATGTCCTCTCTGTGGTACTGCACCCCCTCTATTATATATGTGAATGTGATCACCTCCTCCTGTCCTCTGCTCCCACCTAATGTCCTCTCTGTGGTACTGCACCCCCTCTATTATATATGGAATGTGATCACCTCCTCCTGTCCTCTGCTACCACCTAATGTCCGCTCTGTGGTACTGCACCCCCTCTATTATATATGGAATGTGATCACCTCCTCCTGTCCTCTACTACCACCTAATGTCCTCTCTGTGGTACTGCACCCCCTCTATTATATATGTGAATGTGATCACCTCCTCCTGTCCTCTACTACCACCTAATGTCCTCTCTGTGGTACTGCACCCCCTCTATTATATATGTGAATGTGATCACCTCCTCCTGTCCTCTGCTCCCACCTAATGTCCGCTCTGTGGTACTGCACCCCCTATATTATATATGGAATGTGATCACCTCCTCCTGTCCTCTGCTACCACCTAATGTCCGCTCTGTGGTACTGCACCCCTCTATTATATATGGAATGTGATCACCTCCTCCTGTCCTCTACTACCACCTAATGTCCGCTCTGTGGTACTGCACCCCCTCTATTATATATGGAATGTGATCACCTCCTCCTGTCCTCTGCTACCACCTAATGTCCTCTCTGTGGTACTGCACCCCCTCTATTATATATGGAATGTGATCACCTCCTCCTGTCCTCTGCTACCACCTAATGTCCACTCTGTGGTACTGCACCCCTCTATTATATATGGAATGTGATCACCTCCTCCTGTCCTCTGCTACCACCTAATGTCCGCTCTGTGGTACTGCACCCCCTCTATTATATATGGAATGTGATCACCTCCTCCTGTCCTCTGCTGTCACCTAATGTCCTCTCTGTGGTACTGCACCCCCTCTATTATATATGGAATGTGATCACCTCCTCCTGTCCTCTGCTACCACCTAATGTCCGCTCTGTGGTACTGCACCCCCTCTATTATATATGTGAATGTGATCACCTCCTCCTGTCCTCTGCTACCACCTAATGTCCTCTCTGTGGTACTGCACCCCTCTATTATATATGGAATGTGATCACCTCCTCCTGTCCTCTGCTCCCACCTAATGTCCTCTCTGTGGTACTGCACCCCTCTATTATATATGGAATGTGATCACCCCCTCCTGTCCTCTGCTGTCACCTAATGTCCTCTCTGTGGTACTGCACCCCCTCTATTATATATGGAATGTGATCACCTCCTCCTGTCCTCTGCTGTCACCTAATGTCCTCTCTGTGGTACTGCACCCCCTCTATTATATATGGAATGTGATCACCTCCTCCTGTCCTCTACTACCACCTAATGTCCTCTCTGTGGTACTGCACCCCCTCTATTATATATGGAATGTGATCACCTCCTCCTGTCCTCTGCTACCACCTAATGTCCTCTCTGTGGTACTGCACCCCCTCTATTATATATGGAATGTGATCACCTCCTCCTGTCCTCTACTACCACCTAATGTCCTCTCTGTGGTACTGCACCCCCTCTATTATATATGGAATGTGATCACCTCCTCCTGTCCTCTGCTACCACCTAATGTCCTCTCTGTGGTACTGCACCCCCTCTATTATATATGGAATGTGATCACCTCCTCCTGTCCTCTGCTACCACCTAATGTCCTCTCTGTGGTACTGCACCCCCTCTATTATATATGGAATGTGATCACCTCCTCCTGTCCTCTACTACCACCTAATGTCCTCTCTGTGGTACTGCACCCCCTCTATTATATATGGAATGTGATCACCTCCTCCTGTCCTCTGCTGTCACCTAATGTCCTCTCTGTGGTACTGCACCCCTCTATTATTTATGTGAATGTGATCACCTCCTCCTGTCCTCTGCTACCACCTAATGTCCTCTCTGTGGTACTGCACCCCCTCTATTATATATGTGAATGTGATCACCTCCTCCTGTCCTCTGCTACCACCTAATGTCCTCTCTGTGGTACTGCACCCCTCTATTATATATGTGAATGTGATCACCTCCTCCTGTCCTCTGCTACCACCTAATGTCCTCTCTGTGGTACTGCACCCCTCTATTATATATGTGAATGTGATCACCTCCTCCTGTCCTCTGCTACCACCTAATGTCCTCTCTGTGGTACTGCACCCCCTCTATTATATATGGAATGTGATCACCTCCTCCTGTCCTCTGCTACCACCTAATGTCCTCTCTGTGGTACTGCACCCCCTCTATTATATATGGAATGTGATCACCTCCTCCTGTCCTCTGCTCCCACCTAATGTCCTCTCTGTGGTACTGCACCCCCTCTATTATATATGGAATGTGATCACCTCCTCCTGTCCTCTGCTACCACCTAATGTCCGCTCTGTGGTACTGCACCCCTCTATTATATATGGAATGTGATCACCTCCTCCTGTCCTCTGCTACCACCTAATGTCCGCTCTGTGGTACTGCACCCCTCTATTATATATGGAATGTGATCACCTCCTCCTGTCCTCTACTGTCACCTAATGTCCGCTCTGTGGTACTGCACCCCCTCTATTATATATGGAATGTGATCACCTCCTCCTGTCCTCTGCTACCACCTAATGTCCTCTCTGTGGTACTGCACCCCTCTATTATATATGGAATGTGATCACCTCCTCCTGTCCTCTGCTCCCACCTAATGTCCTCTCTGTGGTACTGCACCCCCTCTATTATATATGTGAATGTGATCACCTCCTCCTGTCCTCTGCTCCCACCTAATGTCCTCTCTGTGGTACTGCACCCCCTCTATTATATATGTGAATGTGATCACCTCCTCCTGTCCTCTGCTCCCACCTAATGTCCGCTCTGTGGTACTGCACCCCCTCTATTATATATGGAATGTGATCACCTCCTCCTGTCCTCTGCTCCCACCTAATGTCCTCTCTGTGGTACTGCACCCCTCTATTATATATGTGAATGTGATCACCTCCTCCTGTCCTCTGCTACCACCTAATGTCCTCTCTGTGGTACTGCACCCCTCTATTATATATGTGAATGTGATCACCTCCTCCTGTCCTCTGCTACCACCTAATGTCCTCTCTGTGGTACTGCACCCCCTCTATTATATATGGAATGTGATCACCTCCTCCTGTCCTCTGCTACCACCTAATGTCCTCTCTGTGGTACTGCACCCCCTCTATTATATATGGAATGTGATCACCTCCTCCTGTCCTCTGCTCCCACCTAATGTCCTCTCTGTGGTACTGCACCCCCTCTATTATATATGGAATGTGATCACCTCCTCCTGTCCTCTGCTACCACCTAATGTCCGCTCTGTGGTACTGCACCCCTCTATTATATATGGAATGTGATCACCTCCTCCTGTCCTCTGCTCCCACCTAATGTCCTCTCTGTGGTACTGCACCCCCTCTATTATATATGGAATGTGATCACCTCCTCCTGTCCTCTGCTACCACCTAATGTCCGCTCTGTGGTACTGCACCCCTCTATTATATATGGAATGTGATCACCTCCTCCTGTCCTCTGCTACCACCTAATGTCCTCTCTGTGGTACTGCACCCCCTCTATTATATATGGAATGTGATCACCTCCTCCTGTCCTCTGCTACCACCTAATGTCCGCTCTGTGGTACTGCACCCCTCTATTATATATGGAATGTGATCACCTCCTCCTGTCCTCTACTGTCACCTAATGTCCGCTCTGTGGTACTGCACCCCCTCTATTATATATGGAATGTGATCACCTCCTCCTGTCCTCTGCTACCACCTAATGTCCTCTCTGTGGTACTGCACCCCTCTATTATATATGGAATGTGATCACCTCCTCCTGTCCTCTGCTCCCACCTAATGTCCTCTCTGTGGTACTGCACCCCCTCTATTATATATGTGAATGTGATCACCTCCTCCTGTCCTCTGCTACCACCTAATGTCCTCTCTGTGGTACTGCACCCCCTCTATTATATATGTGAATGTGATCACCTCCTCCTGTCCTCTGCTGTCACCTAATGTCCGCTCTGTGGTACTGCACCCCCTCTATTATATATGGAATGTGATCACCCCCTCCTGTCCTCTGCTCCCACCTAATGTCCGCTCTGTGGTACTGCACCCCCTCTATTATTTATGTGAATGTGATCACCTCCTCCTGTCCTCTGCTCCCACCTAATGTCCGCTCTGTGGTACTGCACCCCCTCTATTATATATGTGAATGTGATCACCCCCTCCTGTCCTCTGCTACCACCTAATGTCCGCTCTGTGGTACTGCACCCCCTCTATTATATATGGAATGTGATCACCTCCTCCTGTCCTCTGCTGTCACCTAATGTCCGCTCTGTGGTACTGCACCCCCTCTATTATATATGGAATGTGATCACCTCCTCCTGTCCTCTGCTACCACCTAATGTCCTCTCTGTGGTACTGCACCCCCTCTATTATATATGTGAATGTGATCACCTCCTCCTGTCCTCTGCTGTCACCTAATGTCCACTCTGTGGTACTGCACCCCCTCTATTATATATGGAATGTGATCACCTCCTCCTGTCCTCTGCTGTCACCTAATGTCCACTCTGTGGTACTGCACCCCTCTATTATATATGTGAATGTGATCACCTCCTCCTGTCCTCTGCTGTCACCTAATGTCCTCTCTGTGGTACTGCACCCCCTCTATTATATATGTGAATGTGATCACCTCCTCCTGTCCTCTGCTACCACCTAATGTCCTCTCTGTGGTACTGCACCCCCTCTATTATATATGTGAATGTGATCACCTCCTCCTGTCCTCTGCTCCCACCTAATGTCCGCTCTGTGGTACTGCACCCCCTCTATTATATATGGGACTATGGTGTCTGGTGGGATGGGACTGTGGTGTCTGGTGGGATGGGACTGCGGTGTCTGGTGGGATGGGACTGCGTTGTCTGGTGGGATGGGACTGCGTTGTCTGGTGGGATGGGACTGCGGTGTCTGGTGGGATGGGACTGCGGTGTCTGGTGGGATGGGACTGCGGTGTCTGGTGGGATGGGACTGCATTGTCTGGTGGGATGGGACTGCGGTGTCTAGTGGGATGGGACTGCGGTGTCTAGTGGGATGGGACTGCGGTGTCTGGTGGGATGGGACTGCGTTGTCTGGTGTGATGGGACTGCGGTGTCTGGTGGGATGGGACTGCGTTGTCTGGTGGGATGGGACTGCGTTGTCTGGTGGGATGGGACTGCGTTGTCTGGTGGGATGGGACTGCGTTGTCTGGTGGGATGGGACTGCGGGGTCTGGTGGGATGGGACTGCGTTGTCTGGTGGGATGGGACTGTGGTGTCTGGTGGGATGGGACTGCGGTGTCTGGTGGGATGGGACTATGGTGTCTGGTGGGATGGGACTGCGGTGTCTGGTGGGATGGGACTGCATTGTCAGTGGGATGGGACTGCGTTGTCTGGTGGGATGGGACTGCATTGTCTGGTGGGATGGGACTGCGGTGTCTGGTGGGATGGGACTGCGTTGTCTGGTGGGATGGGACTGCATTGTCTGGTGGGATGGGACTGCGTTGTCTGGTGGGATGGGACTGCATTGTCTGGTGGGATGGGACTGCGTTGTCTGGTGGGATGGGACTGCGGTGTCTGGTGGGATGGGACTGCGTTGTCTGGTGGGATGGGACTGCATTGTCTGGTGGGATGGGACTGCGGTGTCTGGTGGGATGGGACTATGGTGTCTGGTGGGATGGGACTGCGTTGTCTGGTGGGATGGGACTGCATTGTCTGGTGGGATGGGACTGCGTTGTCTGGTGGGATGGGACTGCATTGTCTGGTGGGATGGGACTGGGATGTCTGGTGGGATGAGACTGCGTTGCCTGGTGGGATGGGACTGCGTTGTCTGGTGGGATGGGACTGCATTGTCTGGTGGGATGGGACTGGGATGTCTGGTGGGATGAGACTGCGATGTCTGGTGGGATGAGACTGCGTTGCCTGGTGGGATGGGACTGCGTTGTCTGGTGGGATGGGACTGGGATGTCTGGTGGGATGGGACTGGGATGTCTGGTGGGATGGGACTGCGTTGTCTGGTGGGATGGGACTGCGGTGTCTGGTGGGATGGGACTGCGGTGTCTGGTGGGATGGGACTGCGGTGTCTGGTGGGATGGGACTGCGGTGTCTGGTGGGATGGGACTGCGGTGTCTGGTGGGATGGGACTGCGTTGTCTCAAAGCAAGTGTGAAAGAGGACCTGATTGATGGAGAGTGTGATGAGTCTGAAGCATTATGGGTGGAACTGCATATAGATGGGCATAGTTCAAAGTTAATCATTGGAGTTTGTTATAGACCACCCAATGTTAACGAGGAGGTGGAGACTCAGCTCCTTGCACAGATGGAAAGGGCTGCAAGGGCTGGGACAGTGATAATAATGGGGGATTTTAACTACCCAGAAATTGACTGGAGTAATGGCACTGCTGGGACAGTTAAAGGGCAAAAATTTATAAACCTAGTACAGGACAATTTTATGGTCCAGTTTATTGAGGCCCCAACTAGGAATGAAGCTCTGTTGGACCTGGTAATCCCAAACCATGCAGAGCTTATTACTAATGTGCAGATAAAGGAACACCTGGGTAGCAGTGACCATAACATGATTTCATTTGATGTTAGCTGTAAACAAGAAATACATAAGGGAAAGATTAAAACACTTAACTTCAAGAGAGCAAATTTTCCAAGGATGAGGGCTGCTCTCGAGGACTTAGACTGGGAGGGAATATTTGCATTGATAAACATAGAACAGAAATGGGAATTCTTCAAAAAGACTGTTTGGGACCTCACTGCAAAGTATATTCCCATGGGCAATAAGTTTAAAAGGCTAAAAAGAAAACCTATGTGGCTCACGGTCAAAGTTAGAAAAGCTATAAACAATAAGAAAAGAGCTTTTAAAAAATATAAAAATGAAGGAACACTAGTGTCATTTAAATGCTACAAAGAATTTAACAGAATATGTAAAAAGGAAATCAAGGGTGCAAAAATTCAAAATGAACGAGAGATCGCAAAAAATAGTAGGACAAACCCCAAAAAATTCTTCAAATATATTAATAGTAAAAAGGTCATGTCTGAGCATGTAGGCCCTTTACAAAATAATCTAGAGTGGGTGACTGGGGACAAGGAGAAGGCTAATTTATTAAATACTTTCTTCAGCTCTGTATATACAAAAGAGCATGGGGAAGCTCATGTCCATAAGGGGGGTGGTATTGACACAGCCCCCAATGATCCACAATGGCTCAAAAGGGATATGGTCCAGAAATATTTAGACAGAATAAAGGTGGATAAAGCACCTGGACCTGATGGCATCCACCCACCGATCCTAAAAGAATTGAGCTCTGTAATTTCAAGGCCATTGTATCTAATTTTTAGGGACTCATTAATGACGGGAATAGTACCGCTGGATTGGCGCAGGGCGAACATGGTGCCTATATTTAAAAAGGGATCAAAGTCTTTACCAAGTAACTATAGACCTGTTAGTTTAACTTCTATAGTCGGGAAGATACTGGAGCGTTTAATAAAAGACCACATAGACGAGTTCTTGCTGGAAAAAAACATTTTAAGCAACAGACAGCATGGATTCATGAAAGACAGAAGTTGTCAGACAAACCTGATTTCTTTTTATGAAGAGGTAAGTAAAACCTTGGACAGAGGGGTGGCTGTGGACGTGGTTTATTTGGATTTTGCAAAAGCGTTTGATACAGTTCCGCACACACGGCTCATGTGTAAGGTAAAGTCTACAGGCTTGGAAATATCAGTTTGTAAATGGATAGAAAACTGGCTAAAAGACAGAATTCAGAGAGTCGTGGTTAATGATTCTTACTCTGAATGGTCTAAGGTTATCAGTGGTGTACCCCAAGGTTCAGTGCTGGGACCCTTACTCTTTAATATCTTTATAAATGATATTGGGTCTGGGATCAAAAGTAACATTTCTGTCTTTGCAGATGACACCAAGCTATGCAGTAGAATAACGTCCTTACAGGATGTCTCCAATTTACAAGCCGACCTCAATGCTCTGTCTAATTGGGCGACTATGTGGCAGATGAGGTTTAATGTTGAGAAATGTAAAGTTCTGCACTTGGGGGCTAAGAATATGCATCATACATACTAGGGGGAGTACAACTGGGGGAATCTGTAGTGGAGAAGGATCTGGGGGTTTTGGTAGATCATAAGCTCAATAATAGCATGCAATGCCAAGCTACGGTTTCCAAAGCGAGCAAAGTCCTTTCTTGTATTAAGAGAGGTATGGACTCCAGAGAGAGAGATATCATTTTGCCCCTGTTCAAATCATTAGTAAGACCTCATCTGGAATATGCAGTTCAGTTTTGGACACCAGTTCTCAAAAAGGATATCGGGGAACTGGAGAAAGTGCAGAGAAGGGCAACTAAACTGATAAGAGGCATGGAGGAGCTCAGCTATGAGGAAAGATTAGAGGAACTGAATTTGTTCACTCTTGAGAAGAGGAGAATAAGGGGGGATATGATCAACATGTTTAAATATATAAGGGGTCCATATAGTGAACTTGGTGTTGAGTTATTCACTTTACGGTCAACACAGAGGACAAGGGGGCACTCTTTACGACTGGAGGAAAAGAGATTTCATCTCCAAATACGGAAAGGTTTCTTCACAGTAAGAGCTGTGAAAATCTGGAATAGACTCCCTCCAGAGGTGGTTCTGGCCAGCTCAGTAGATTGCTTTAAGAAAGGCCTGGATACTTTCCTAAATGTACATAATATAACTGGGTACTGACATTTATAGGTAAAGTTGATCCAGGGAAAATCCGATTGCCTCTCTGGGATCAGGAAGGAATTTTTTCCCCTGCTGTAGCAAATTGGAGCATGCTCTGCTGGGGTTTTTTGCCTTCCTCTGGATCAACTGTGTGTATAGTATTGGGTATATTGGATTGTACGTTTTTTTTTTTTTTTTTTTTTTTTTATATGGTTGGACTGGATGGACTTGTGTCTTTTTTCAACCTGACTAACTATGTAACTATATGTCTGGTGGGATGGGACTGAGGTGTCTGGTGGGATGAAACTGAGGTGTCTGGTGGGATGGGACTGCGGTGTCTGGTGGGATGGGACTGCGGGGTCTGGTGGGATGGGACTGCGGTGTCTGGTGGGATGGGACTGCGGTGTCTGGTGGGATGGGACTGTGATGTCTGGTGGGATGGGACTGCGGTGTCTGGTGGGATGGGACTGTGTTGTCTGGTGGGATGGGACTGCGGTGTCTGGTGGGATGGGACTGCGGTGTCTGGTGGGATGGGACTGCGGGGTCTGGTGGAATGGGACTGCGGTGTCTGGTGGGATGGGACTGCGTTGTCTGGTGGCATGGGACTGCGTTGTCTGGTGGGATGGGACTGCGTTGTCTGGTGGGATGGGACTGAGGTGTCTGGTGGGATGGGACTGCGGTGTCTGGTGGGATGGGACTGTGGTGTCTGGTGGGATGGGACTGCGTTGTCTGGTGGGATGGGACTGAGGTGTCTGGTGGGATGGGACTGAGGTGTCTGGTGGGATTAAACTGAGGTGTCTGGTGGGATGGGACTGAGGTGTCTGGTGGGATGGGACTGCGGTGTCTGGTGGGATGGGACTGCGGTGTCTGGTGGGATGGGACTGCGGTGTCTGGTGGGATGGGACTGCGGCGTCTGGTGGGATGGGATTGTGGTGTCTGGTGGGATGGGACTGCGGTGTCTGGTGGGATGGGACTGCGGTGTCTGGTGGGATGGGACTGCGTTGTCTGGTGGGATGGGACTGCATTGTCTGGTGGGATGGGAATGCGCTGTCTGGTGGGATGGGACTGCGTTGTCTGGTGGGATCGGACTGCGTTGTCTGGTGGTATGGGACTGCGTTGTCTGGTGTGATGGGACTGAGGTGTCTGGTGGGATGGGACTGCATTGTCAGTGGGATGGGACTGCGTTGTCTGGTGGGATGGGACTGCATTGTCTGGTGGGATGGGACTGCGTTGTCTGGTGGGATGGGACTGCATTGTCTGGTGGGATGGGACTGCGTTGTCTGGTGGAATGGGACTGCGTTGTCTGGTGGGATGGGACTGCATTGTCTGGTGGGATGGGACTGGGATGTCTGGTGGGATGGGACTGGGATGTCTGGTGGGATGGGACTGGGATGTCTGGTGGGATGGGACTGCGTTGTCTGGTGGGATGGGACTGAGGTGTCTGGTGGGATGAAACTGAGGTGTCTGGTGGGATGGGACTGCGGTGTCTGGTGGGATGGGACTGAGGTGTCTGGTGGGATGGGACTGAGGTGTCTGGTGGGATGGGACTGCGGTGTCTGGTGGGATGGGACTGAGGTGTCTGGTGGGATGGGACTGTGATGTCTGGTGGGATGGGACTGCGGTGTCTGGTGGGATGGGACTGTGTTGTCTGGTGGGATGGGACTGCGGTGTCTGGTGGGATGGGACTGCGGTGTCTGGTGGGATGGGACTGCGGTGTCTGGTGGGATGGGACTGCGGGGTCTGGTGGAATGGGACTGCGGTGTCTGGTGGGATGGGACTGCGTTGTCTGGTGGGATGGGACTGCGTTGTCTGGTGGGATGGGACTGCGTTGTCTGGTGGGATGGGACTGAGGTGTCTGGTGGGATGGGACTGCGGTGTCTGGTGGGATGGGACTGTGGTGTCTGGTGGGATGGGACTGCGTTGTCTGGTGGGATGGGACTGAGGTGTCTGGTGGGATGGGACTGAGGTGTCTGGTGGGATTAAACTGAGGTGTCTGGTGGGATGGGACTGAGGTGTCTGGTGGGATGGGACTATGGTGTCTGGTGGGATGGGACTGCGGTGTCTGGTGGGATGGGACTATGGTGTCTGGTGGGATGGGACTGCGGTGTCTGGTGGGATTAAACTGAGGTGTCTGGTGGGATGGGACTATGGTGTCTGGTGGGATGGGACTGCGGTGTCTGGTGGGATGGGACTGCGGTGTCTGGTGGGATGGGACTGTGGTGTCTGGTGGGATGGGACTGCGGTGTCTGGTGGGATGGGACTGCGGTGTCTGGTGGGATGGGACTGCGTTGTCTGGTGGGATGGGACTGCATTGTCTGGTGGGATGGGAATGCGCTGTCTGGTGGGATGGGACTGCGTTGTCTGGTGGGATCGGACTGCGTTGTCTGGTGGTATGGGACTATGGTGTCTGGTGGGATGGGACTGCGTTGTCTGGTGGGATGGGACTATGGTGTCTGGTGGGATGGGACTGCATTGTCTGGTGGGATGGGACTATGGTGTCTGGTGGGATGGGACTGAGGTGTCTGGTGGGATGGGACTATGGTGTCTGGTGGGATGGGACTGCGTTGTCTGGTGGGATGGGACTATGGTGTCTGGTGGGATGGGACTGAGGTGTCTGGTGGGATGGGACTATGGTGTCTGGTGGGATGGGACTGCGTTGTCTGGTGGGATGGGACTGCGGTGTCTGGTGGGATGGGACTGCATTGTCTGGTGGGATGGGAATGCGCTGTCTGGTGGGATGGGACTGCGTTGTCTGGTGGGATCGGACTGCGTTGTCTGGTGGTATGGGACTGCGTTGTCTGGTGGTATGGGACTGCGGTGTCTGGTGGGATGGGACTGCGTTGTCTGGTGGGATGGGACTGAGGTGTCTGGTGGGATGGGACTGCGTTGTCTGGTGGGATGGGACTGAGGTGTCTGGTGGGATTAAACTGAGGTGTCTGATGGGATGGGACTGCGGGGTCTGGTGGGATGGGACTATGGTGTCTGGTGGGATGGGACTGCGGTGTCTGGTGGGATGGGACTATGGTGTCTGATGGGATGGGACTGCGGTGTCTGGTGGGATGGGACTATGGTGTCTGGTGGGATGGGACTGCGGTGTCTGGTGGGATGGGACTGCGGTGTCTGGTGGGATGGGACTGTGGTGTCTGGTGGGATGGGACTGCGGTGTCTGGTGGGATGGGAATGCGCTGTCTGGTGGGATGGGACTGCGTTGTCTCGTGGGATGGGACTGTGTTGTCTGGTGGGATGGGACTGCGTTGTCTGGTGGGATCGGACTGCGTTGTCTGGTGGGATTGGACTGCGTTGTCTGGTGGTATTGGACTGCGTTGTCTGGTGGTATGGGACTGCAGGGTCTGGTGGGATGGGACTGCGTTGTCTGGTGGAATGGGACTGCGTTGTCTGGTGGGATGGGACTGCGTTGTCTGGTGGGATGGGACTGCGTTGTCTGGTGGGATGGGACTGTGGTGTCTGGTGGGATGGGACTGCGGTGTCTGGTGGGATTGGGCTGCGGGGAAATAGATGGCCTGACTCAGCTGAGAACAATTAGGTGGTCTTGTCTAATGGGATGGCCTGACTCTGCTGAGAACAATTAGGTGGTCTTGTCTGGTGGGATGGCCTGACTCTGCTGAGAACAATTAGGTGGTCTTGTCTGGTGGGATGACCTGACTCTGCTGAGAACAATTAGGTGGTCTTGTCTGGTGGGATGGCCTGACTCTTCTGAGAACAATTAGGTGGACTTGTTTGGTGGGATGGCCTGACTCTGCTAAGAACAATTAGGTGGACTTGTCTGGTTGGATGGACTGACTCTGCTGAGAACAATTAGGTGGACTTGTCTGGTTGGATGGACTGACTCTGCTAAGAACAATTAGGTGGACTTGTCTGTTGGGATGACCTGACTCTTCTGAGAACAATTAGGTGGACTTGTTTGGTGGGATGGCCTGACTCAGCTGAGAAGAATAAATGGACTTGTCTGGTTGGATGGCCTGACTCTGCTGAGAACAATTAGGTGGACTTGTCTGTTAGGATGACCTGACTCTGCTGAGACTAATTAGGTGGACTTGTTTGGTGGGATGGCCTGACTCAGCTGAGAAGAATAAATGGACTTGTCTTTTGCTGTCTGTGAGGAAGTGTAGATATGAAATGATTGTGTTCTATGGAGCCACGTGGCCCTCAGACACATGTGACACCTTCACCTGCTCGTCCTCATCCCGGGGTGTCACAAGCAGCTGGTTGGGTGAAGCCAGTACAATAAATTCCCTACCATCCCCCCAACTGCTGGTCCAATCAATGATTTGGAGGTCCTGGAATGAGGGGGAATGTGAGGACAACTGTACATGGCAGACCCCTGACATGAGGAACACGGCAGGAATTTAGGAGATCCCGAGGATGCAGAAAATGCTTCTGTGGAAAGTTCTGGTGGAAATCATAGAAGGAGAGGAAGTCATTCTGCGGGAGGAGAAGGGGGGGGGGGGGTGTAGTAACATCTGCCATTCATTGTCATAGTCACTATTATTATACATTTATACACTGCCAAAAATTATAGTGACAGATCAGTATTGGGGGGTCTCTGATGACAGATCATTATTGGGGGGGTTCTCTGATGACAGATCAGTATTGGGGGGTCTCTGGTGACAGATCAGTATTGGGGGGGTCTCTGGTGACAGATCAGTATTGGGGGGTGTCTGGTGACAGATCAGTATTAGGGGTTCTCTGGTGACAGATCAGTATTGGGGGAGTTCTCTGGTGACAGATCAGTATTGGGGGAGTTCTCTGGTGACAGATCAGTATTGGGGGGTCTCTGGTGACAGATCAGTATTGTGGGGTGTCTGGTGACAGATCAGTATTGGGGAGTTCTCTGGTGACAGATCAGTATTGGGGGGTCTCTGGTGACAGATCAGTATTGGGGGGTGTCTGGTGACAGATCAGTATTGGGGAGTTCTCTGGTGACAGATCAGTATTGGGGGGTCTCTGGTGACAGATCAGTATTGGGGGGTCTCTGGTGACAGATCAGTATTGGGGGGTACTCTGGTGACAGATCAGTATTGGGGGTTCTCTGGTGACAGATCAGTATTGGGGGGTTCTCTGGTGACAGATCAGTATTGGGGGGTCTCTGGTGACAGATCAGTATTGGGGGGAGTTCTCTGGTGACAGATCAGTATTGGGGGGAGTTCTCTGGTGACAGATCAGTATTGGGGAGTTCTCTGGTGACAGATCAGTATTGGGGGGTCTCTGGTGACAGATCAGTATTGGGGGGTTCTCTGGTGACAGATCAGTATTGGGGGTTCTCTGGTGACAGATCAGTATTGGGGGTTCTCTGGTGACAGATCAGTATTGGGGAGTTCTCTGGTGACAGATCAGTATTGGGGGGTCTCTGGTGACAGATCAGTATAGGGGGGTCTCTGGTGACAGATCAGTATTGGGGGGTCTCTGGTGACAGATCAGTATTGGGGAGTTCTCTGGTGACAGATCAGTATTGGGGAGTTCTCTGGTGACAGATCAGTATTGGGGGTTCTCTGGTGACAGATCAGTATTGGGGAGTTCTCTGGTGACAGATCAGTATTGGGGAGTTCTCTGGTGACAGATCAGTATTGGGGGAGCTCTCTGGTGACAGATCAGTATTGGGGGAGTTCTCTGGTGACAGATCAGTATTAGGGGGGAGTTCTCTGGTGACAGATCAGTATTGGGGGGTCTCTGGTGACAGATCAGTATTGGGGGGTTCTCTGGTGACAGATCAGTATTGGGGGGTCTCTGGTGACAGATCAGTATTGGGGGGAGTTCTCTGGTGACAGATCAGTATGGGGGGAGTTCTCTGGTGACAGATCAGTATTGGGAGTTCTCTGGTGACAGATCAGTATTGGGGGGGTCTCTGGTGACAGATCAGTATTGGGGGGGAGTTCTCTGGTGACAGATCAGTATTGGGGGGGGGGGGAGTTCTCTGGTGACAGATCAGTATTGGGGAGTTCTCTGGTGACAGATCAGTATTGGGGGGTTCTCTGGTGACAGATCAGTATTGGGGGGAGTTCTCTGGTGACAGATCAGTATTGGGGGGTCTCTGGTGACAGATCAGTATTGGGGGGAGTTCTCTGGTGACAGATCAGTATTGGGGGGGTCTCTGGTGACAGATCAGTATTGGGGGGTCTCTGGTGACAGATCAGTATTGGGGGGAGTTCTCTGGTGACAGATCAGTATTGGGGGGAGTTCTCTGGTGACAGATCAGTATTGGGGGGAGTTCTCTGGTGACAGATCAGTATTGGGGGGTCTCTGGTGACAGATCAGTATTGGGGGGAGTTCTCTGGTGACAGATCAGTATTGGGGGGTCTCTGGTGACAGATCAGTATTGGGGGGGTTCTCTGGTGACAGATCAGTATTGGGGAGTTCTCTGGTGACAGATCAGTATTGGGGGGTTCTCTGTTGACAGATCAGTATTGGGGGGTCTCTGGTGACAGATCAGTATTGGGGGGAGTTCTCTGGTGACAGATCAGTATTGGGGGGTTCTCTGGTGACAGATCAGTATTGGGGGGTCTCTGGTGACAGATCAGTATTGGGGGGTTCTCTGGTGACAGATCAGTATTGGGGGGTTCTCTGGTGACAGATCAGTATTGGGGGGTCTCTGGTGACAGATCAGTATTGGGGGGAGTTCTCTGGTGACAGATCAGTATTGGGGGGTTCTCTGGTGACAGATCAGTATTGGGGGGGGTTCTCTGGTGACAGATCAGTATTGGGGGGTCTCTGGTGACAGATCAGTATTGGGGGTTCTCTGATGACAGCTCAGTATTGGGGGGTCTCTGGTGACAGATCAGTATTGGGAGTTCTCTGGTGACAGATCAGTATTGGGGGGTCTCTGGTGACAGATCAGTATTGGGGGGTCTCTGGTGACAGATCAGTATTGGGGGGAGTTCTCTGGTGACAGATCAGTACTGGGGGGTCTCTGGTGACAGATCAGTATTTGGGGGTTCTCTGATGACAGATCAGTATTGGGGGGAGTTCTCTGGTGACAGATCAGTATTGGGGGGTCTCTGGTGACAGATCAGTATTTGGGGAGTCTCTGGTGACAGATCAGTATTGGGGGGTCTCTGGTGACAGATCAGTATTGGGGGGGAGTTCTCTGGTGACAGATCAGTATTGGGGGGAGTTCTCTGGTGACAGATCAGTACTGGGGGGTCTCTGGTGACAGATCAGTATTTGGGGAGTCTCTGGTGACAGATCAGTATTGGGGGGTCTCTGGTGACAGATCAGTATTGGGGGGGAGTTCTCTGGTGACAGATCAGTATTGGGGGGAGTTCTCTGGTGACAGATCAGTACTGGGGGGTCTCTGGTGACAGATCAGTATTTGGGGAGTCTCTGGTGACAGATCAGTATTGGGGGGTCTCTGGTGACAGATCAGTATTGGGGGGGAGTTCTCTGGTGACAGATCAGTATTGGGGGGAGTTCTCTGGTGACAGATCAGTATTGGGGGGTTCTCTGGTGACAGATCAGTATTGGGGGGTCTCTGGTGACAGATCAGTATTGGGGGGAGTTCTCTGGTGACAGATCAGTATTGGGGGGGGTTCTCTGGTGACAGATCAGTATTGGGGGGGTTCTCTGGTGACAGATCAGTATTGGGGGGGAGTTCTCTGGTGACAGATCAGTATTGGGGGGGGAGTTCTCTGGTGACAGATCAGTATTGGGGGGGAGTTCTCTGGTGACAGATCAGTATTGGGGGGGAGTTCTCTGGTGACAGACAGTATTGGGGGGGTCTCTGGTGACAGATCAGTATTGGGGGGTCTCTGGTGAGAGATCATTATTGGGGGGGGTTCTCTGGTGACAGATCAGTATTGAGGGGAGTTCTCTGGTGACAGATCAGTATTGGGGGGGGAGTTCTCTGGTGACAGATCAGTACTGGGGGGTCTCTGGTGACGGATCAGTATTGGGGGGTCTCTGATGACAGATCATTATTGGGGGGGTTCTCTGATGACAGATCAGTATTGGGGGGTCTCTGGTGACAGATCAGTATTGGGGGGTCTCTGGTGACAGATCAGTATTGGGGGGAGTTCTCTGGTGACAGATCAGTATTGGGGGGGTCTCTGGTGACAGATCAGTATTGGGGGGTCTCTGGTGACAGATCAGTATTGGGGGAGTTCTCTGGTGACAGATTAGTATTGGGGGGGAGTTCTCTGGTGACAGATTAGTATTGGGGGGGTTCTCTGGTGACAGATCATTATTGGGGGGTTCTCTGGTGACAGATCAGTATTGGGGGGGAGTTCTCTGGTGACAGATCAGTATTGGGGGGGGAGTTCTCTGGTGACAGATCAGTATTGGGGGGAGTTTTTTGGTGAGAGATCAGTATTGGGGGAGTTCTCTGGTGACAGATCAGTACTGGGGGGTCTCTGGTGACAGATCAGTATTGGGGGGAGTTCTCTGGTGACAGATCAGTATTGGGGGGTTCTCTGGTGACAGATCAGTATTGGGGGGTTCTCTGGTGACAGATCAGTATTGGGGGGAGTTCTCTGGTGACAGATCAGTATTGGGGGAGTTCTCTGGTGACAGATCAGTATTGGGGGGGGGGGGTTCTCTGGTGAAAGATCAGTATTGGGGGAGTTCTCTGGTGACAGATCAGTATTGGGGGGTTCTCTGGTGACAGATCAGTATTGGGGGGAGTTCTCTGGTGACAGATCAGTATTGGGGGGGGGTTCTCTGGTGAAAGATCAGTATTGGGGGGTTCTCTGGTGACAGATCAGTATTGGGGGGAGTTCTCTGGTGACTGATCAGTATTGGGGGGTCTCTGGTGACAGATCAGTATTGGGGGGGGTTCTCTGGTGACAGATCAGTATTGGGGGGAGTTTTTTGGTGAGAGATCAGTATTGGGGGGAGTTTTTTGGTGACAGATCAGTATTGGGGGGTCTCTGGTAATAAATTAGTATGTTCTTTACCAACACCCAGTCCAGATGTTGCCTGTGCTCCTCGAATGTCTTGGAGAAGATAATATCATTGAGGTAAATGAGTGTCGAAAAGTGAAATCACCAGGACACCTCTCCATCAGGTGCTGGGGGCGTTGCTGAGCCTGATGGGCATACATTTGAACAGTCCCAGAGGTGTAATAAAGATGGTCTTCTCCCGGTTTTGGTCCTCTACTGGGAATTGTCAGTAGCTAGCCACAGGGTAAAGAACCACTTGGCTTGTCCAATGGCCATTAGGGATACCTCAATCTGAGGAAGGGGGTAGGCGTCCCTGTGGGTGCATGCATTACGTTTGCGATAGTCCACATAGAACCATAGACTGATGTTTTTCTTACGCACCAGCACAAGAGGAGCGGCCCATGAACTGCGGCTCTCCTGGATCACCTCACCTTGTAGCGGAGTAACTCCTTAACCTCTTGGCACAGAGTTAAAAAAAATGTGGCGGTGCCGCTCTCGGATGGGCGCTGTGTCCCCTGTATAAATGGGGTGGTCAATGGCTTAAGTGAATCCATAGTCTTCGGGGCTGGTGATGAAAACCAATAAGTGCTTTTCCAACAGCTGATGGAGCAGTCTCTGTTGAGGTAAGGAGAAGTCTTTAAAGTCAAAATCCAGCTGTTCTAAGAGTGACTGGTATTGGGTTTCATTCAAAGAAGCCATGGCTGCCTGCAAGGGGGCACATACCAATTCAACCCCTGGTTGGACATTGGAGATGCAGTGGCAAGGTACAGTGTATATGCCAACGCAGCGTGCCTGGGCAGTGAGATTGGTGTTGTTCCCAGGTTGATGAGCTGTACCAGGACCATTCTGCGGTGAACCTTAGCTAGGGTAGGGCCCACCAGCCATTTTCCTGCAGGGTTCTACCATACCTGTAGCTCCTTGGAGCTTTCTTTGGGCCCCCACTGGCAGGGACCAGACCACTTCTTGCAGCAGTGCTAGAATTCATTTTTGCTTTAGGGGGTACGGACCCCTCCCCCCGTTTGGACTGCCGCTTAATAGCTCTGCATTGTGCCCTGAAAACCTGAAGTACTCTGAGCCATACTGGCCGCAACCCGTGCCTGTCAGCTGGAATGTTCATGTTTATTGAATTTATTCTTCTCCTCAGTCTTCACGAGTGAATCAGGGGGCTTCAGTAACCAAAACTGCAGTGTTTATCCTCAGGACACAACACAGGAAGCACCTCCATGGTTAACAGAGGACAGAATTAAAATTAGACTTGAGAAACTTAACATTAATAAATCACCGGGACCAGATGGCTTGTATCCGAGGGTACTTAGGGAACTCAGTCAGGTGATTGCCAGACCGTTGTTCCTAATTTTTACAGACAGTCTACTGACTGGAATGGTACCAGCTGATTGGAGAAAAGCCAATGTAGCACCAATATTTAAAAAGGGCCCAAAAAACATCCCTGGGAATTACAGACCAGTTAGCCTAACATCAATAGTATGTAAACTCTTGGAGGGGATGATAAGGGACTATATACAAGATTTTAGTAATAAGAACGATATCATTAGCAGTAATCAGCATGGATTCATGAAGAATCGTTCTTGCCAAACCAATCTATTAACCTTCTATGAGGAGGTGAGTTGCCATCTAGATAAAGGAAGGCCCGTAGACGTGGTGTATCTGGATTTTACAAAAGCATTTGACACAGTTCCCCATAAACGTTTACTGTACAAAATAAGGTGCGTTGGCATGGACCATAGGGTGAGTACATGGATTGAAAACTGGCTACAAGGGCGAGTTCAGAGGGTGGTGATAAATGGGGAGTACTCAGAATGGTCGGGGGTGGGTAGTGGGGTTCCCCAGGGTTCTGTGCTGGGACCAATCCTATTTAATTTGTTCATAAATGATCTGGAGGATGGGATAAACAGTTCAATCTCTGTATTTGTGGACGATACTAAGCTAAGCAGGGCAATAACTTCTCCGCAGGATGTGGAAACCTTGCAAGAAGACCGGAACAAATGAATGGGGGAGGGGCAACTACATGGCAAATGAGGTTCAATGTAAAAAACATACAGGTATATACAATGTAATACTGACACATAATCACACAACATACAGAGATATATAATGTAATATGACATATAATCACACAACATACAGAGATATATAATGTAATATGACATATAATCACACAACATACAGAGATATATAATGTAATATGACATATAATCACACAACATACAGAGATATATAATGTAATATGACATATAATCACACAACATACAGAGATATATAATGTAATATGACATATAATCACACAACATACAGAGATATATAATGTAATATGACATATAATCACACAACATACAGAGATATATAATGTAATATGACACATAATCACACAACATACAGAGATATATAATGTAATATGACATATAATCACACAACATACAGGATATATAATGTAATATGACATATAATCACACAACATACAGAGATATATAATATAATATGACATATAATCACACAACATACAGAGATATATAATGTAATATGACATATAATCACACAACATACAGGATATATAATGTAATATGACATATAATCACACAACATACAGAAATATATAATATAATATGACATATAATCACACAACATACAGAGATATATAATGTAATATGACATATAATCACACAACATACAGGATATATAATGTAATATGACATATAATCACACAACATACAGAGATATATAATGTAATATGACATATAATCACACAACATACAGAGATATATAATGTAATATGACATATAATCACACAACATACAGAGATATATAATGTAATATGACATATAATCACACAACATACAGAGATATATAATATAATATGACATATAATCACACAACATACAGAGATATATAATGTAATATGACATATAATCACACACATAGGTTGGACTTGTGTCTTTTTTCAACCTCACCTACTATATGTAACTATCTAACAGGGCGGGGCAGATTCAAGTCCTTCATGACGTTCATGCCCAGCACCACGGGCACTAAGGAATAACTGGCCGCAAGTCATGACTACTCCGACCAGCTCTACCACCAGATCCTTGATTTGAATCTTCACCCAAGTGATGCCTTGGTTAGCATAGGCAGATTATTGGCTACTTAGAGGGACAGCCAACAGAGGTTCAGCTGTTCCTGGGCTCCAAATCTCTGCACAAAGAAATCTTATTACATGGCAGTGACCTCGGACCCAGTGTCAATCAAGCATGATACCGCTTGTCCGTTGACCAGGGCGGGTAACAATGGGCTTGGAGTGACCATGTCTTCACACTTGTTGGGACTCTGGGCTGACTGTCCCGGGGGTTGTCCCTCTGGTTAGTACTTTGAAAACAACCTAGAAGGGCTCCTGGGACCAGACCAGATATGTGCCCATAGTGACCATACTGCCAACATTTTCTTTCTTCTTCCAGGTCCTTGAGTAAAGGTTTCTAGCACCTCTGGGGTTGTGGGAGAAAACTTTTTAGAGGAAGCTTCCTCCTGCTTCATAGCGTCCAGGTCATGAGCTAACTTCGTCCTAAGCTAGCTTACATGAGCGGCCCCATATAAAGGCTCTGTGGGCTCTGGGGTGGTTCTGTAGGACCAGGACATGAGTGGGTCCCATATAAAGGTTGCGTGGGCTCCAGGGTGGTTCTGTAGGACCAGGACATGAGCAGGCCCCATATTAAGGCTCTGTGGGCCCTGGGGGGGGGGGAGTTCTGTAGGACCAGGAAATGAGCGGGCCCCATATAAAGGTTCTGTGGGGCCTGGGGTGGGGGGTTCTGTAGGACCAGGACATGTGCTGGCCCCATATTAAGGTTCTGTGGGTTCAGGGTGGTTCTGTAGGACCAGGATATGAGCGGACCCCATATAACGGTTCTGTGGGCCCTGGGGGGGGGGGTCGGTAGGACCAGGACATGAGTGGGTGCCATATAAAGGTTCTGTGGGCTCCAGGGTGGTTCTGTAGGACCAGAACATGAGCAGGCCCCATATAAAGGTTCTGTGGGCCCTGGAGTGGGGGATTCTGTAGGTCCAGGACATGAGCTGGCCCCATATTAAGGTTCTGTGGGTTCGGGGTGGTTCTGTAGGACCAGGACATAAGCGGACCCCATATAACGGTTCTGTGGGCCTTTGGGGGTTCTGTAGGACTAGGACATGAGCAGGCCCCATATAAAGGTTCTGTGGGCCCTGGGGTGGGGGGTTCTGTAGGACCAGGACATGAGCTGGCCCCATATTAAGGTTCCGTGGGTTCAGGGTGGTTCTGTAGGACCAGGACATGAGCGGACCCCATATAACGGTTCTGTGGGCCCTGGGGGGGTTCTTTAGGACCAGGACATGAGCGGACCCCATATAACGGTTCTGTGGGCCCTGGGGGGGTTCTTTAGGACCAGGACATGAGCGGACCCCATATAACGGTTCTGTGAGCCGTGGGGGGGTTCGGTAGGACCAGGACATGAGTGGGTGCCATATAAAGGTTCTGTGGGCTCCAGGGTGGTTCTGTAAGACCAGGACATGAGAAGGCCCTATATAAAGGTTCTGTGGGCCCTGGAGTGGGGGGTTCTGTAGGTCCAGGACAAGAGCTGGCCCCATATTAAGGTTCTGTGGGTTCAGGGTGGTTCTGTAGGACCAGGACATGAGCGGACCCCATATAACAGTTCTGTGGGGCCTGGGGGGGGGGGGGTTCTGTGGACCAGGACATGAGCTGGCCCCATATTATGGTTCTGTGGGTCTGGGATGGTTCTATAGGACCAGGACATGAGTGACCCCCCTATATAAAGGTTTTGTAGGTCCAGGATGGTTCTGTAGGACCAGGACATGAGTGGGCCTCATATAAAGATTCTATGGGCCCCTGGGGGTGGTTCTGTAGGACCAGGACATGAGCGGGCCCCATACAAAGGTTCTGTGGGCCTCAGGGTGGTTCTGTAAGACGAGGACATAAGCGGGCCCCATATAAAGGTTCCGTGGCCCCTGGGGGGGTTCTGTAGGACCAAGACATGAGCGGGCCCCATATAATGGTTTTGCGGGTCCCGGGTGGTTCTGTGGGACAGGACATGAGCAGGCCCCATATAAAGGTATATATTGGGGGTCTGTGGAATACATTGGGGGTATGTGGTATATATTGGAGTCTATAGTATATATTGGGGGTCTGTGGTATATATTGGAGGTCTGTGGTATATATTGGGGGTCTGGAATATATATGGGGGTCTGTGGTATATATTGGGGGTATGTGGAATATATTGGGGGGATCTGTGGTATATATTGGGGGTCTGGGGTATATAATGGGGTCTATAGTATATATTGGGAGTATGTGGTATATATTCGGGGGGTGTTTTATAAATTGGGGGTCTGTGGTATATATTAGGGGTTTATAGTATATAATGGGGGTCTGTGGTATATATTAGGGGTTTATAGTATATAATGGGGGTCTGTGGTATATATTGGGGTTTAAAGTATATATTAGGGGGTCTATAGTATATATTGGGGGTATGTGGTATATATTGGGGGTCTGGGATATATATTGGGGTCTGTGGTATATAATGGGGGTCTATAGTGTATATTGGGGGGGTCTGTGGTATATATTGGGGGGGGTCTGTGATATAAATTGGGGGTCTATAGTATATATTGGGGGGTCTGTGGTATATATTGGGGGTCAGTAGTATATATTCGGGGTCTGTAGTATATATTGGGGGGTCTGTAGTATATATTGGGGGGTCTGTGGTATATATTGGGGGTCTGTAGTATATATTGGGGGGTCTGTGGTATATATTGGGGGGTCTGTGGTATATATTGGGGGTCTATGGTATATATTGGGGGGTCTGTGGTATATATTGGGGGGTCTGTAGTATATATTGGGGGGTCTGTAGTATATATTGGGGGGTCTGTGGTATATATTGGGGGGTCTGTAGTATATATTGGGGGGTCTGTAGTATATATTGGGGGGTCTGTGGTATATATTGGGTGTCTGTGGTATATATTAGGGGTTTATAGTATATATTGGGGGTCTGTGAGTAATGGGGGGTCCCCGGTTAGTATTGGGGGGTTCGGTGGTCCCCGGTGATCAGTGAGGGGTCCCTGGTATTTTATTGGGGTCTTTGGTATATATTGGGGGTCTTGTCGTGTCCCCGGTGAGTATTGCGAGGTCCCTGGTCAATATTGGGGGTCCCTGGTGAGTATTGGGGTCTCTGGTATATATATATTGGGGGGTCTGCAGTATATATTGGGGGTATGTGGTATATATTGGGGGTGTGTGGTGGGTATTGGGAGGTCCCGGTTAGGATTGGGGTCTCTGGTATATATTAGGGGGTCCCTGGTGAGTATTGGGGTCTCTGGTATATATTGGGGGGGTCCCTGGTGAGTATTGGGGTCTCTGGTATATATTGGGGGGTCCCTGGTGAGTATTGGGGTCTCTGGTATATATTAGGGGGTCCCCAGTGAGTATTTGGGGTGTCCTGAGCGGTCGGGTGAGCGGTGACCTGAAGTGGCGGCGGTGAGAATTTGGGTGTTCCCGGTGAGTATCGGGGTGTCTCAGGGGTCCCCAGTGGGTATTGGGGTGTCTTGAGCATCCCAGGTGAGTATTGGGGGTCCCCGGTTAGTATTGGGGTGTCTCAGGGATCCACAGTGAGTATTGGGGGTCTCTGTGGGTATTGGGGGGTCTTGGGTGTCCCCGGTGAGTATTGGGGGTCCCTGGTGAGTATTGGGGGGTCTTGGGTGTCCCCGGTGAGTATTGGGGGTCCCCGGTGAGTATTGGGGGTCCCTGGTGAGTATTGGGGGTCCCCGGTGAGTATTGGGGGGTCTTGGGTGTCCCCGGTGAGTATTGGGGGTCCCTGGTGAGTATTGGGGGTCCCCGGTGAGTATTGGGGGTCTCAGGTTTCCCCGGTCAGTATCGGGGGTCCCCGGTGATTTTCGGGGGGTCTCGGGTGTCCCCGGTCAGTATCGGGGTGTCTCGGGTGTCCCCGGTCAGTATCGGGGTGTCTCGGGGGTCCCCGGTCAGTATCGGGGTGTCTCCGGTCAGTATCGGGGTGTCTCGGGTGTCCCCGGTCAGTATCGGGGTGTCTCGGGGGTCCCCGGTCAGTATCGGGGTGTCCCCAGTCAGTATCGGGGTGTCTCGGGTGTCCCCGGTCAGTATCGGGGTGTCTCGGGGGTCCCCGATCAGTATCGGGGTGTCTCCGGTCAGTATCGGTGTGTCTCGGGTGTCCCCGGTCAGTATCGGGGTGTCTCGGGTGTCCCCGGTCAGTATCGGGGTGTCTCGGGTGTCCCCGGTCAGTATTGGGGGGTCCCCGGTGATTTTCGGGGGGTCTCGGGTGTCTCCGGTCAGTATCGGGGTGTCTCGGGTGTCCCCGGTCAGTATCGGGGTGTCTCGGGGGTCCCCGGTCAGTATCGGGGTGTCCCCGGTCAGTATCGGGGTGTCTCGGGTGTCCCCGGTCAGTATCGGGGTGTCTCGGGGGTCCCCGGTCAGTATCGGGGTGTCTCCGGTCAGTATCGGGGTGTCTCGGGTGTCCCCGGTCAGTATCGGGGTGTCTCGAGGGTCCCCGGTCAGTATCGGGGTGTCTCCGCTCAGTATCGGGGTGTCTCGGGTGTCCCCGGTCAGTATTGGGGGGTCCCCGGTGATTTTCGGGGGGTCTCGGGTGTCTCCGGTCAGTATCGGGGTGTCTCGGGTGTCCCCGGTCAGTATCGGGGTGTCTCGGGGGTCCCCGGTCAGTATCGGGGTGTCTCGGGGGTCCCCGGTCAGTATCGGGGTGTCTCGGGTGTCCCCGGTCAGTATTGGGGGGTCCCCGGTGATTTTCGGGGGGTCTCGGGTGTCTCCGGTCAGTATCGGGGTGTCTCGGGTGTCCCCTGGTCAGTATCGGGGTGTCTCGGGTGTCCCCGGTCAGTATCGGGGTGTCCCCGGTCAGTATCGGGGTGTCTCGGGTGTCCCCGGTCAGTATCGGGGTGTCTCGGGTGTCCCCTGGTCAGTATCGGGGTGTCTCGGGGGTCCCCGGTCAGTATCGGGGTCTCTCGGGTGTCCCCTGGTCAGTATCGGGGGGTCTCGGGTGTCCCCGGTCAGTATTGGGGGGTCTCGGGGGTCTCCGGTTAGTATCGGGGTGTCTCGGGTGTCCTCGGTCAGTATCGGGGTGTCTCGGGGGTCCCCGGTCAGTATCGGGTGTCCCCGGTCAGTATCGGGGGGTCTCGGGGGTCTCCGGTCAGTATCGGGGTGTCTCGGGGGTCCCCGGTCAGTATCGGGGGGTCTCGGGGGTCCCCGGTCAGTATCGGGGGGTCTCGGGGGTCTCCGGTCAGTATCGGGGTGTCTTGGGGGTCCCCGGTCAGTATCGGGGGGTCTCGGGGGTCCCCGGTCAGTATCGGGGTGTCCCCGGTCAGTATCGGGGTGTCTCGGGTGTCCCCGGTCAGTATCGGGGTGTCCCCGGTCAGTATTGGGGTGTCTCGGGTGTCCCCGGTCAGTATCGGGGGGTCTCGGGGGTCCCCGGTCAGTATTGGGGGGTCTCGGGGGTCCCCGGTCAGTATTGGGGTGTCCCCGGTCAGTATCGGGGGGTCTCGGGGGTCCGCGGTCAGTATCGGGTGTCCCCGGTCAGTATCGGGGGGTCTCGGGGGTCCCCGGTCAGTATTGGGGGGTCTCGGGTGTCCCCGGTCAGTATCGGGGGGTCTCGGGGGTCCCCGGTCAGTATTGGGGGGTCTCGGGGGTCCCCGGTCAGTATTGGGGTGTCCCCGGTCAGTATCGGGGGGTCTCGGGGGTCCCCGGTCAGTATCGGGGTGTCTCGGGTGTCCCCGGTCAGTATCGGGGTGTCTCGGGGGTCCCCGGTCAGTATCGGGGGGTCTCGGGGGTCTCCGGTTAGTATCGGGGTGTCTCGGGTGTCCCTGGTCAGTATCGGGGTGTCTCGGGTGTCCCCGGTCAGTATCGGGGGGTCTCGGGGGTCCCCGGTCAGTATCGGGGTGTCCCCGGTCAGTATCGGGGTGTCTCGGGTGTCCCCGGTCAGTATCGGGGGGTCTCGGGGGTCCCCGGTCAGTATTGGGGGGTCTCGGGGGTCCCCGGTCAGTATTGGGGTGTCCCCGGTCAGTATCGGGGTGTCTCGGGGGTCCCCGGTCAGTATCGGGGGGTCTCGGGGGTCCCCGGTCAGTATCGGGGTGTCCCCGGTCAGTATTGGGGGGTCCCCGGTGATTTTTGGGGGGTCTCGGGGGTCCCCGGTCAGTATTGGGGGGTCTCGGGGGTCCCCGGTCAGTATTGGGGTGTCCCCGGTCAGTATCGGGGTGTCTCGGGGGTCCCCGGTCAGTATCGGGGGGTCTCGGGGGTCCCCGGTCAGTATCGGGGTGTCCCCGGTCAGTATTGGGGGGTCCCCGGTGATTTTTGGGGGGTCTCGGGGGTCCCCGGTCAGTATCGGGGTGTCTCGGGGGTCCCCGGTTAGTATCGGGGGGTCTCAGGTTTCCCCGGTCAGTATTGGGGGGTCCCCGGTGATTTTCGGGGGTCCCCGGTCAGTATCGGGGGGTCTCCGGTCAGTATCGGGGGGTCTCGGGTGTCCCCGGTTAGTATCGGGGGGTCTCAGGTTTCCCCGGTCAGTATTGGGGGGTCCCCGGTGATTTTCGGGGGTCCCCGGTCAGTATCGGGGTGTCTCGGGGGTCCCCGGTCAGTATTGGGGTGTCTCGGGTGTCCCCTGGTCAGTATCGGGGTGTCTCGGGTGTCCCCTGGTCAGTATCGGGGTGTCTCGGGTGTCCCCCGGTCAGTATCGGGGTGTCTCGGGGGGCCCCCGGTCAGTATCGGGGGGTCTCGGGGGTCCCCGGTCAGTATCGGGGTGTCTCGGGTGTCCCCTGGTCAGTATCGGGGTGTCTCGGGTGTCCCCTGGTCAGTATCGGGGTGTCTCGGGTGTCCCCCGGTCAGTATCGGGGTGTCTCAGGGGTCCCCAGTGGGTATTGGGGTGTCTTGAGCATCCCAGGTGAGTATTGGGGGTCCCCGGTTAGTATTGGGGTGTCTCAGGGATCCACAGTGAGTATTGGGGGTCTCTGTGGGTATTGGGGGGTCTTGGGTGTCCCCGGTGAGTATTGGGGGTCCCTGGTGAGTATTGGGGGGTCTTGGGTGTCCCCGGTGAGTATTGGGGGTCCCCGGTGAGTATTGGGGGTCCCTGGTGAGTATTGGGGGTCCCCGGTGAGTATTGGGGGGTCTTGGGTGTCCCCGGTGAGTATTGGGGGTCCCTGGTGAGTATTGGGGGTCCCCGGTGAGTATTGGGGGTCTCAGGTTTCCCCGGTCAGTATCGGGGGTCCCCGGTGATTTTCGGGGGGTCTCGGGTGTCCCCGGTCAGTATCGGGGTGTCTCGGGTGTCCCCGGTCAGTATCGGGGTGTCTCGGGGGTCCCCGGTCAGTATCGGGGTGTCTCCGGTCAGTATCGGGGTGTCTCGGGTGTCCCCGGTCAGTATCGGGGTGTCTCGGGGGTCCCCGGTCAGTATCGGGGTGTCCCCAGTCAGTATCGGGGTGTCTCGGGTGTCCCCGGTCAGTATCGGGGTGTCTCGGGGGTCCCCGATCAGTATCGGGGTGTCTCCGGTCAGTATCGGTGTGTCTCGGGTGTCCCCGGTCAGTATCGGGGTGTCTCGGGTGTCCCCGGTCAGTATCGGGGTGTCTCGGGTGTCCCCGGTCAGTATTGGGGGGTCCCCGGTGATTTTCGGGGGGTCTCGGGTGTCTCCGGTCAGTATCGGGGTGTCTCGGGTGTCCCCGGTCAGTATCGGGGTGTCTCGGGGGTCCCCGGTCAGTATCGGGGTGTCCCCGGTCAGTATCGGGGTGTCTCGGGTGTCCCCGGTCAGTATCGGGGTGTCTCGGGGGTCCCCGGTCAGTATCGGGGTGTCTCCGGTCAGTATCGGGGTGTCTCGGGTGTCCCCGGTCAGTATCGGGGTGTCTCGAGGGTCCCCGGTCAGTATCGGGGTGTCTCGGGGGTCCCCGGTCAGTATCGGGGGGTCTCGGGGGTCTCCGGTTAGTATCGGGGTGTCTCGGGTGTCCCTGGTCAGTATCGGGGTGTCTCGGGTGTCCCCGGTCAGTATCGGGGGGTCTCGGGGGTCCCCGGTCAGTATCGGGGTGTCCCCGGTCAGTATCGGGGTGTCTCGGGTGTCCCCGGTCAGTATCGGGGGGTCTCGGGGGTCCCCGGTCAGTATTGGGGGGTCTCGGGGGTCCCCGGTCAGTATTGGGGTGTCCCCGGTCAGTATCGGGGTGTCTCGGGGGTCCCCGGTCAGTATCGGGGGGTCTCGGGGGTCCCCGGTCAGTATCGGGGTGTCCCCGGTCAGTATTGGGGGGTCCCCGGTGATTTTTGGGGGGTCTCGGGGGTCCCCGGTCAGTATCGGGGTGTCTCCGGTCAGTATCGGGGTGTCTCGGGTGTCCCCGGTCAGTATCGGGGTGTCTCGGGTGTCCCCCGGTCAGTATCGGGGTGTCTCCGGTCAGTATCGGGGTGTCTCGGGTGTCCCCGGTCAGTATCGGGGTGTCTCGGGGGTCTCCGGTCAGTATCGGGGTGTCTCGGGTGTCCCCGGTCAGTATCGGGGTGTCTCGGGTGTCCCCGGTCAGTATCGGGGTGTCTCGGGGTGTCCCCGGTCAGTATCGGGGTGTCTCGGGTGTCCCCGGTCAGTATCGGGGTGTCTCGGGGTGTCCCCGGTCAGTATCGGGGTGTCTCGGGGGTCCCCGGTCAGTATCGGGTGTCCCCGGTCAGTATCGGGGGGTCTCGGGGGTCTCCGGTTAGTATCGGGGTGTCTCGGGTGTCCCCGGTCAGTATCGGGGTGTCTCGGGGGTCCCCGGTCAGTATCGGGTGTCCCCGGTCAGTATCGGGGGGTCTCGGGGGTCTCCGGTCAGTATCGGGGTGTCTCGGGGGTCCCCGGTCAGTATCGGGGTGTCTCGGGGGTCCCGGTCAGTATCGGGTGTCCCCGGTCAGTATCGGGGGGTCTCCGGTCAGTATCGGGGTGTCTCGGGGGTCCCCGGTCAGTATCGGGGTGTCTCGGGTGTCCTCGGTCAGTATCGGGGTGTCCCCGGTCAGTATCGGGGTGTCCCCGGTCAGTATCGGGGGGTCTCGGGGGTCCCCGGTCAGTATTGGGGGGTCTCGGGGGTCCCCGGTCAGTATTGGGGTGTCCCCGGTCAGTATCGGGGGGTCTCGGGGGTCCCCGGTCAGTATCGGGTGTCCCCGGTCAGTATCGGGGGGTCTCGGGGGTCCCCGGTCAGTATTGGGGGGTCTCGGGTGTCCCCGGTCAGTATCGGGGGGTCTCGGGGGTCCCCGGTCAGTATTGGGGGGTCTCGGGGGTCCCCGGTCAGTATTGGGGTGTCCCCGGTCAGTATCGGGGTGTCTCGGGTGTCCCCGGTCAGTATCGGGGTGTCTCGGGGGTCCCCGGTCAGTATCGGGGTGTCTCGGGGGTCCCGGTCAGTATCGGGTGTCCCCGGTCAGTATCGGGGGGTCTCGGGGGTCTCCGGTCAGTATCGGGGTGTCTCGGGGGTCCCCGGTCAGTATCGGGGGGTCTCGGGGGTCCCCGGTCAGTATCGGGGTGTCCCCGGTCAGTATCGGGGTGTCTCGGGTGTCCTCGGTCAGTATCGGGGTGTCCCCGGTCAGTATCGGGGTGTCTCGGGTGTCCCCGGTCAGTATCGGGGGGTCTCGGGGGTCCCCGGTCAGTATTGGGGGGTCTCGGGGGTCCCCGGTCAGTATTGGGGTGTCCCCGGTCAGTATCGGGGGGTCTCGGGGGTCCCCGGTCAGTATCGGGTGTCCCCGGTCAGTATCGGGGGGTCTCGGGGGTCCCCGGTCAGTATTGGGGGGTCTCGGGTGTCCCCGGTCAGTATCGGGGGGTCTCGGGGGTCCCCGGTCAGTATTGGGGGGTCTCGGGGGTCCCCGGTCAGTATTGGGGTGTCCCCGGTCAGTATCGGGGGGTCTCGGGGGTCCCTGGTCAGTATCGGGGTGTCCCCGGTCAGTATCGGGGTGTCTCGGGTGTCCCCGGTCAGTATCGGGGTGTCTCGGGGGTCCCCGGTCAGTATCGGGGGGTCTCGGGGGTCTCCGGTTAGTATCGGGGTGTCTCGGGTGTCCCCGGTCAGTATCGGGGTGTCTCGGGTGTCCCCGGTCAGTATCGGGGGGTCTCGGGGGTCCCCGGTCAGTATTGGGGGGTCTCGGGGGTCCCCGGTCAGTATTGGGGTGTCCCCGGTCAGTATCGGGAGGTCTCGGGGGTCCCCGGTCAGTATCGGGGGGTCTCGGGGGTCCCCGGTCAGTATCGGGGTGTCCCCGGTCAGTATCGGGGTGTCTCGGGGGTCCCCGGTCAGTATCGGGGGGTCTCGGGGGTCCCCGGTCAGTATCGGGGTGTCCCCGGTCAGTATTGGGGGGTCCCCGGTGATTTTTGGGGGGTCTCGGGGGTCCCCGGTCAGTATCGGGGTGTCTCGGGGGTCCCCGGTTAGTATCGGGGGGTCTCAGGTTTCCCCGGTCAGTATTGGGGGGTCCCCGGTGATTTTCGGGGGTCCCCGGTCAGTATCGGGGGGTCTCCGGTCAGTATCGGGGGGTCTCGGGTGTCCCCGGTTAGTATCGGGGGGTCTCAGGTTTCCCCGGTCAGTATTGGGGGGTCCCCGGTGATTTTCGGGGGTCCCCGGTCAGTATCGGGGTGTCTCGGGGGTCCCCGGTCAGTATCGGGGTGTCCCCGGTCAGTATCGGGGTGTCTCGGGGGTCCCCGGTCAGTATCGGGGTGTCTCGGGGGTCCCCGGTCAGTA
Source organism: Aquarana catesbeiana (assembly GCF_042186555.1). Classification (NCBI taxonomy): domain Eukaryota; kingdom Metazoa; phylum Chordata; class Amphibia; order Anura; family Ranidae; genus Aquarana; species Aquarana catesbeiana. The sequence continues at coordinate 653,313,553 of NC_133328.1, read as the reverse complement.
TTGGGGTGTCTCGGGTGTCCCCTGGTCAGTATCGGGGGGTCTCGGGTGTCCCCGGTTAGTATCGGGGGGTCTCAGGTTTCCCCGGTCAGTATTGGGGGGTCCCCGGTGATTTTCGGGGGTCCCCGGTCAGTATCGGGGTGTCTCGGGGGTCCCCGGTCAGTATTGGGGTGTCCCCGGTCAGTATCGGGGTGTCTCGGGTGTCCCCGGTCAGTATCGGGGTGTCTCGGGGGTCCCGGTCAGTATCGGGTGTCCCCGGTCAGTATCGGGGGGTCTCGGGGGTCTCCGGTCAGTATCGGGGTGTCTCGGGGGTCCCCGGTCAGTATCGGGGGGTCTCGGGGGTCCCCGGTCAGTATCGGGGTGTCCCCGGTCAGTATCGGGGTGTCTCGGGTGTCCTCGGTCAGTATCGGGGTGTCCCCGGTCAGTATCGGGGTGTCTCGGGTGTCCCCGGTCAGTATCGGGGGGTCTCGGGGGTCCCCGGTCAGTATTGGGGGGTCTCGGGGGTCCCCGGTCAGTATTGGGGTGTCCCCGGTCAGTATCGGGGGGTCTCGGGGGTCCCCGGTCAGTATCGGGTGTCCCCGGTCAGTATCGGGGGGTCTCGGGGGTCCCCGGTCAGTATTGGGGGGTCTCGGGTGTCCCCGGTCAGTATCGGGGGGTCTCGGGGGTCCCCGGTCAGTATTGGGGGGTCTCGGGGGTCCCCGGTCAGTATTGGGGTGTCCCCGGTCAGTATCGGGGGGTCTCGGGGGTCCCTGGTCAGTATCGGGGTGTCCCCGGTCAGTATCGGGGTGTCTCGGGTGTCCCCGGTCAGTATCGGGGTGTCTCGGGGGTCCCCGGTCAGTATCGGGGGGTCTCGGGGGTCTCCGGTTAGTATCGGGGTGTCTCGGGTGTCCCCGGTCAGTATCGGGGTGTCTCGGGTGTCCCCGGTCAGTATCGGGGGGTCTCGGGGGTCCCCGGTCAGTATTGGGGGGTCTCGGGGGTCCCCGGTCAGTATTGGGGTGTCCCCGGTCAGTATCGGGGTGTCTCGGGGGTCCCCGGTCAGTATCGGGGGGTCTCGGGGGTCCCCGGTCAGTATCGGGGTGTCCCCGGTCAGTATTGGGGGGTCCCCGGTGATTTTTGGGGGGTCTCGGGGGTCCCCTGTCAGTATCGGGGTGTCTCGGGGGTCCCCGGTCAGTATCGGGGGGTCTCGGGTGTCCCCGATTAGTATCGGGGGGTCTCAGGTTTCCCCGGTCAGTATTGGGGGGTCCCCGGTGATTTTCGGGGGTCCCCGGTCAGTATCGGGGTGTCTCGGGGGTCCCCGGTCAGTATCGGGGTGTCTCGGGGGTCCCCGGTCAGTATCGGGGTGTCTCCGGTCAGTATCGGGGTGTCTCGGGGGTCCCCGGTCAGTATCGGGGTGTCTCGGGGGTCTCCGGTCAGTATCGGGGTGTCTCGGGTGTCTCCGGTCAGTATCGGGGTGTCTCGGGGGTCTCCGGTCAGTATCGGGGTGTCTCGGGGGTCCCGGTCAGTATCGGGTGTCCCCGGTCAGTATCGGGGGGTCTCGGGGGTCTCCGGTCAGTATCGGGGTGTCTCGGGGGTCCCCGGTCAGTATCGGGGGGTCTCGGGGGTCCCCGGTCAGTATCGGGGTGTCCCCGGTCAGTATCGGGGTGTCTCGGGTGTCCTCGGTCAGTATCGGGGTGTCCCCGGTCAGTATCGGGGTGTCTCGGGTGTCCCCGGTCAGTATCGGGGGGTCTCGGGGGTCCCCGGTCAGTATTGGGGGGTCTCGGGGGTCCCCGGTCAGTATTGGGGTGTCCCCGGTCAGTATCGGGGGGTCTCGGGGGTCCCCGGTCAGTATCGGGTGTCCCCGGTCAGTATCGGGGGGTCTCGGGGGTCCCCGGTCAGTATTGGGGGGTCTCGGGGGTCCCCGGTCAGTATTGGGGTGTCCCCGGTCAGTATCGGGGGGTCTCGGGGGTCCCTGGTCAGTATCGGGGTGTCCCCGGTCAGTATCGGGGTGTCTCGGGTGTCCCCGGTCAGTATCGGGGTGTCTCGGGGGTCCCCGGTCAGTATCGGGGGGTCTCGGGGGTCTCCGGTTAGTATCGGGGTGTCTCGGGTGTCCCCGGTCAGTATCGGGGTGTCTCGGGTGTCCCCGGTCAGTATCGGGGGGTCTCGGGGGTCCCCGGTCAGTATTGGGGGGTCTCGGGGGTCCCCGGTCAGTATTGGGGTGTCCCCGGTCAGTATCGGGGTGTCTCGGGGGTCCCCGGTCAGTATCGGGGGGTCTCGGGGGTCCCCGGTCAGTATCGGGGTGTCCCCGGTCAGTATTGGGGTGTCCCCGGTCAGTATCGGGGTGTCTCGGGGGTCCCCGGTCAGTATCGGGGGGTCTCGGGGGTCCCCGGTCAGTATCGGGGTGTCCCCGGTCAGTATTGGGGGGTCCCCGGTGATTTTTGGGGGGTCTCGGGGGTCCCCGGTCAGTATCGGGGTGTCTCGGGGGTCCCCGGTTAGTATCGGGGGGTCTCAGGTTTCCCCGGTCAGTATTGGGGGGTCCCCGGTGATTTTCGGGGGTCCCCGGTCAGTATCGGGGGGTCTCCGGTCAGTATCGGGGGGTCTCGGGTGTCCCCGGTTAGTATCGGGGGGTCTCAGGTTTCCCCGGTCAGTATTGGGGGGTCCCCGGTGATTTTCGGGGGTCCCCGGTCAGTATCGGGGTGTCTCGGGGGTCCCCGGTCAGTATCGGGGTGTCCCCGGTCAGTATCGGGGTGTCTCGGGGGTCCCCGGTCAGTATCGGGGTGTCTCGGGGGTCCCCGGTCAGTATTGGGGTGTCTCGGGTGTCCCCTGGTCAGTATCGGGGGGTCTCGGGTGTCCCCGGTTAGTATCGGGGGGTCTCAGGTTTCCCCGGTCAGTATTGGGGGGTCCCCGGTGATTTTCGGGGGTCCCCGGTCAGTATCGGGGTGTCTCGGGGGTCCCCGGTCAGTATTGGGGTGTCCCCGGTCAGTATCGGGGTGTCTCGGGTGTCCCCGGTCAGTATCGGGGTGTCTCGGGGGTCCCGGTCAGTATCGGGTGTCCCCGGTCAGTATCGGGGGGTCTCGGGGGTCTCCGGTCAGTATCGGGGTGTCTCGGGGGTCCCCGGTCAGTATCGGGGTGTCTCGGTCAGTATCGGGGTGTCCCCGGTCAGTATCGGGGTGTCTCGGGTGTCCCCGGTCAGTATCGGGGGGTCTCGGGGGTCCCCGGTCAGTATTGGGGGGTCTCGGGGGTCCCCGGTCAGTATTGGGGTGTCCCCGGTCAGTATCGGGGGGTCTCGGGGGTCCCCGGTCAGTATCGGGTGTCCCCGGTCAGTATCGGGGGGTCTCGGGGGTCCCCGGTCAGTATTGGGGGGTCTCGGGTGTCCCCGGTCAGTATCGGGGGGTCTCGGGGGTCCCCGGTCAGTATTGGGGGGTCTCGGGGGTCCCCGGTCAGTATTGGGGTGTCCCCGGTCAGTATCGGGGGGTCTCGGGGGTCCCTGGTCAGTATCGGGGTGTCCCCGGTCAGTATCGGGGTGTCTCGGGTGTCCCCGGTCAGTATCGGGGTGTCTCGGGGGTCCCCGGTCAGTATCGGGGGGTCTCGGGGGTCTCCGGTTAGTATCGGGGTGTCTCGGGTGTCCCCGGTCAGTATCGGGGTGTCTCGGGTGTCCCCGGTCAGTATCGGGGGGTCTCGGGGGTCCCCGGTCAGTATTGGGGGGTCTCGGGGGTCCCCGGTCAGTATTGGGGTGTCCCCGGTCAGTATCGGGGTGTCTCGGGGGTCCCCGGTCAGTATCGGGGGGTCTCGGGGGTCCCCGGTCAGTATCGGGGTGTCCCCGGTCAGTATTGGGGGGTCCCCGGTGATTTTTGGGGGGTCTCGGGGGTCCCCTGTCAGTATCGGGGTGTCTCGGGGGTCCCCGGTCAGTATCGGGGGGTCTCGGGTGTCCCCGATTAGTATCGGGGGGTCTCAGGTTTCCCCGGTCAGTATTGGGGGGTCCCCGGTGATTTTCGGGGGTCCCCGGTCAGTATCGGGGTGTCTCGGGGGTCCCCGGTCAGTATCGGGGTGTCCCCGGTCAGTATCGGGGTGTCTCGGGGGTCCCCGGTCAGTATCGGGGTGTCTCGGGGGTCTCCGGTCAGTATCGGGGTGTCTCGGGTGTCTCCGGTCAGTATCGGGGTGTCTCGGGGGTCCTCGGTCAGTATCGGGGTGTCTCGGGGGTCTCCGGTCAGTATCGGGGTGTCTCGGGTGTCTCCGGTCAGTATCGGGGTGTCTCGGGGGTCTCCGGTCAGTATCGGGGTGTCTCGGGGGTCTCCGGTCAGTATCGGGGTGTCTCCGGTCAGTATCGGGGTGTCTCGGGGGTCTCCGGTCAGTATCGGGGGGTCTCGGGGGTCCCCGGTCAGTATCGGGGTGTCTCGGGGGTCTCCGGTCAGTATCGGGGTGTCTCGGGTGTCCCCGGTCAGTATCGGGGTGTCTCGGGTGTCCCCGGTCAGTATCGGGGGGTCTCCGGTCAGTATCGGGGTGTCTCGGGTGTCCCCTGGTCAGTATCGGGGGGTCTCGGGGGTCCCCGGTCAGTATCGGGGTGTCCCCTGGTCAGTATCGGGGTGTCTCGGGTGTCCCCGGTCAGTATCGGGGTGTCTCGGGTGTCCCCGGTCAGTATCGGGGTGTCTCGGGTGTCTCCGGTCAGTATCGGGGTGTCTCGGGTGTCCCCGGTCAGTATCGGGGTGTCTCGGGTGTCTCCGGTCAGTATCGGGGTGTCTCGGGGGTCCCCGGTCAGTATCGGGGTGTCTCGGGTGTCTCCGGTCAGTATCGGGGTGTCTCCGGTCAGTATCGGGGTGTCTCGGGTGTCCCCGGTCAGTATCGGGGTGTCTCGGGTGTCTCCGGTCAGTATCGGGGTGTCTCGGGGGTCTCCGGTCAGTATCGGGGTGTCTCGGGTGTCCCCGGTCAGTATCGGGGTGTCTCGGGTCAGTATCGGGGTGTCTCGGGTGTCCCCGGTCAGTATCGGGGTGTCTCGGGTGTCTCCGGTCAGTATCGGGGTGTCTCGGGGGTCTCCGGTCAGTATCGGGGTGTCTCGGGTGTCTCCGGTCAGTATCGGGGTGTCTCGGGTGTCTCCGGTCAGTATCGGGGTGTCTCGGGGGTCTCCGGTCAGTATCGGGGTGTCTCGGGGGTCTCCGGTCAGTATCGGGGTGTCTCGGGTGTCCCCGGTCAGTATCGGGGTGTCTCGGGTCAGTATCGGGGTGTCTCGGGTGTCCCCGGTCAGTATCGGGGTGTCTCGGGTGTCTCCGGTCAGTATCGGGGTGTCTCGGGGGTCTCCGGTCAGTATCGGGGGGTCTCGGGGGTCTCCGGTCAGTATCGGGGTGTCTCGGGTGTCTCCGGTCAGTATCGGGGTGTCTCGGGTGTCTCCGGTCAGTATCGGGGTGTCTCGGGGGTCTCCGGTCAGTATCGGGGTGTCTCGGGTGTCCCCCGGTCAGTATCGGGGTGTCTCGGGGGTCTCCGGTCAGTATCGGGGTGTCTCGGGTGTCCCCGGTCAGTATCGGGGTGTCTCGGGTGTCCCCGGTCAGTATCGGGGTGTCTCGGGTGTCTCCGGTCAGTATCGGGGTGTCTCGGGGGTCTCCGGTTAGTATCGGGGGGTCTCGGGGGTCTCCGGTCAGTATCGGGGTGTCTCAGGGGTCTCCGGTTAGTATCGGGGGGTCTCGGGGGTCTCCGGTCAGTATCGGGGTGTCTCGGGGGTCTCCGGTCAGTATCGGGGTGTCTCGGGTGTCCCCCGGTCAGTATCGGGGTGTCTCGGGGGTCTCCGGTCAGTATCGTGGTGTCTCGGGTGTCTCCGGTCAGTATCGGGGTGTCTCGGGTGTCTCCGGTCAGTATCGGGGTGTCTCGGGTGTCCCTCGGTCAGTATCGGGGTGTCTCGGGGGTCTCCGGTCAGTATCGGGGTGTCTCGGGTGTCTCCGGTCAGTATCGGGGTGTCTCGGGTGTCCCCCGGTCAGTATCGGGGTGTCTCGGGGGTCTCCGGTCAGTATCGGGGTGTCTCGGGTGTCCCCCGGTCAGTATCGGGGTGTCTCGGGTGTCCCCGGTCAGTATCGGGGTGTCTCGGGTGTCTCCGGTCAGTATCGGGGTGTCTCGGGTGTCCCCGGTCAGTATCGGGGTGTCTCGGGTGTCCCCGGTCAGTATCGGGGTGTCTCGGGTGTCTCCGGTCAGTATCGGGGTGTCTCGGGTGTCCCCGGTCAGTATCGGTGTGTCTCGGGTGTCCCCGGTCAGTATCGGGGTGTCTCGGGTGTCCCCGGTCAGTATCGGGGTGTCTCGGGTGTCCCCGGTCAGTATCGGTGTGTCTCGGGTGTCCCCGGTCAGTATCGGGGTGTCTCGGGGGTCCCCCGGTCAGTATCGGGGTGTCTCGGGGGTCCCCGGTCAGTATCGGGGTGTCTCGGGTGTCCCCCGGTCAGTATCGGGGTGTCTCGGGTGTCCCCGGTCAGTATCGGTGTGTCTCGGGTGTCCCCGGTCAGTATCGGGGTGTCTCGGGGGTCCCCGGTCAGTATCGGGGTGTCTCGGGTGTCCCCCGGTCAGTATCGGGGTGTCTCGGGGGTCTCCGGTCAGTATCGGGGTGTCTCGGGGGGTCTCCGGTCAGTATCGGGGTGTCTCGGGTGTCCCCGGTCAGTATCGGGGTGTCCCCGGTCAGTATCGGGGTGTCTCGGGTGTCCCCCGGTCAGTATCGGGGGGTCTCGGGGGGTCTCCGGTCAGTATCGGGGTGTCTCGGGGGGTCTCCGGTCAGTATCGGGGTGTCTCGGGTGTCCCCGGTCAGTATCGGTGTGTCTCGGGTGTCCCCGGTCAGTATCGGGGTGTCTCGGGGGTCCCCGGTCAGTATCGGGGTGTCTCGGGTGTCCCCCGGTCAGTATCGGGGTGTCTCGGGGGTCTCCGGTCAGTATCGGGGTGTCTCGGGGGGTCTCCGGTCAGTATCGGGGTGTCTCGGGTGTCCCCGGTCAGTATCGGGGTGTCCCCGGTCAGTATCGGGGTGTCTCGGGTGTCCCCCGGTCAGTATCGGGGTGTCTCGGGGGGTCTCCGGTCAGTATCGGGGTGTCTCGGGGGGTCTCCGGTCAGTATCGGGGTGTCTCGGGGGTCTCCGGTTAGTATCGGGGGGTCTCGGGGGTCTCCGGTCAGTATCGGGGTGTCTCGGGGGTCTCCGGTTAGTATCGGGGTGTCTCGGGGGGTCTCCGGTCAGTATCGGGGTGTCTCGGGTGTCTCCGGTCAGTATCGGGGTGTCTCGGGGGTCTCCGGTCAGTATCGGGGTGTCTCGGGTGTCTCCGGTCAGTATCGGGGTGTCTCGGGGGTCTCCGGTCAGTATCGGGGTGTCTCGAGGGGTCTCCGGTCAGTATCGGGGTGTCTCGGGGGGTCTCCGGTCAGTATCGGGGTGTCTCGGGTGTCCCCCGGTCAGTATCGGGGTGTCTCGGGGGGTCTCCGGTCAGTATCGGGGTGTCTCGGGGGGTCTCCGGTCAGTATCGGGGTGTCTCGGGTGTCTCCGGTCAGTATCGGGGTGTCTCGGGGGGTCTCCGGTCAGTATCGGGGTGTCTCGGGTGTCTCCGGTCAGTATCGGGGTGTCTCGGGTGTCTCCGGTCAGTATCGGGGTGTCTCGGGGGTCTCCGGTCAGTATCGGGGTGTCTCGGGGGTCTCCGGTCAGTATCGGGGTGTCTCGGGTGTCCCCGGTCAGTATCGGGGTGTCTCGGGTGTCCCCGGTCAGTATCGGGGTGTCTCGGGTGTCTCCGGTCAGTATCGGGGGGGGTCTCGGGTGTCCCCGGTCAGTATCGGGGGGGGTCTCGGGTGTCTCCGGTCAGTATCGGGGTGTCTCGGGTGTCTCCGGTCAGTATCGGGGGGGGTCTCGGGTGTCCCCGGTCAGTATCGGGGTGTCTCCGGTCAGTATCGGGGGGGGTCTCGGGTGTCCCCGGTCAGTATCGGGGTGTCTCGGGTGTCTCCGGTCAGTATCGGGGTGTCTCGGGTGTCTCCGGTCAGTATCGGGGGGGGTCTCGGGTGTCCCCGGTCAGTATCGGGGTGTCTCGGGTGTCTCCGGTCAGTATCGGGGTGTCTCGGGGTGTCTCCGGTCAGTATCGGGGTGTCTCGGGTGTCTCCGGTCAGTATCGGGTGTCCCCGGTCAGTATCGGGGTGTCTCGGGTGTCTCCGGTCAGTATCGGGTGTCCCCGGTCAGTATCAGGGTGTCTCGGGTGTCTCCGGTCAGTATCGGGGGGGGTCTCGGGTGTCCCCGGTCAGTATCGGGGTGTCTCGGGTGTCTCCGGTCAGTATCGGGGTGTCTCGGGTGTCCCCGGTCAGTATCGGGGGGGGTCTCGGGTGTCCCCGGTCAGTATCGGGGTGTCTCGGGTGTCTCCGGTCAGTATCGGGGTGTCTCGGGGTGTCTCCGGTCAGTATCGGGGTGTCTCGGGTGTCTCCGGTCAGTATCGGGTGTCCCCGGTCAGTATCGGGGTGTCTCGGGTGTCTCCGGTCAGTATCGGGTGTCCCCGGTCAGTATCGGGGTGTCTCGGGTGTCTCCGGTCAGTATCGGGGGTCCCCGGTCAGTATCGGGGTGTCTCGGGTGTCTCCGGTCAGTATCGGGGTGTCTCGGGGTGTCTCCGGTCAGTATCGGGGTGTCTCGGGGTGTCTCCGGTCAGTATCGGGGTGTCTCGGGTGTCCCCGGTCAGTATCGGGGTGTCTCGGGTGTCCCCGGTCAGTATCGGGGTGTCTCGGGTGTCTCCGGTCAGTATCGGGGTGTCTCGGGTGTCTCCGGTCAGTATCGGGGTGTCTCGGGTGTCCCCGGTCAGTATCGGGGTGTCTCGGGTGTCTCCGGTCAGTATCGGGGTGTCTCGGGTGTCTCCGGTCAGTATCGGGGTGTCTCGGGTGTCTCCGGTCAGTATCGGGGTGTCCCCGGTCAGTATCGGGGTGTCTCGGGTGTCCCCCGGTCAGTATCGGGTGTCCCCGGTCAGTATCGGGGTGTCTCGGGTGTCTCCGGTCAGTATCGGGTGTCCCCGGTCAGTATCGGGGTGTCTCGGGTGTCTCCGGTCAGTATCGGGGGGGGTCTCGGGTGTCCCCGGTCAGTATCGGGGTGTCTCGGGTGTCTCCGGTCAGTATCGGGGTGTCTCGGGTGTCTCCGGTCAGTATCGGGGGGGGTCTCGGGTGTCCCCGGTCAGTATCGGGGTGTCTCGGGTGTCTCCGGTCAGTATCGGGGTGTCTCGGGTGTCTCCGGTCAGTATCGGGGGGGGTCTCGGGTGTCCCCGGTCAGTATCGGGGTGTCTCGGGTGTCTCCGGTCAGTATCGGGTGTCCCCGGTCAGTATCGGGGTGTCTCGGGTGTCTCCGGTCAGTATCGGGTGTCTCCGGTCAGTATCGGGGGTCCCCGGTCAGTATCGGGGTGTCTCGGGTGTCCCCGGTCAGTATCGGGGTGTCTCCGGTCAGTATCGGGGTGTCTCGGGGTGTCTCCGGTCAGTATCGGGGTGTCTCCGGTCAGTATCGGGGTGTCTCGGGTGTCCCCGGTCAGTATCGGGGTGTCTCGGGTGTCTCCGGTCAGTATCGGGGTGTCTCGGGTGTCTCCGGTCAGTATCGGGGTGTCTCGGGTGTCCCCCGGTCAGTATCGGGGTGTCTCGGGTGTCCCCGGTCAGTATCGGGGTGTCTCCGGTCAGTATCGGGGTGTCTCGGGGGTCCCCGGTCAGTATCGGGGTGTCTCCGGTCAGTATCGGGGTGTCTCGGGTGTCTCCGGTCAGTATCGGGTGTCTCCGGTCAGTATCGGGGTGTCTCGGGGGTCTCCGGTCAGTATCGGGGTGTCTCGGGGGTCTCCGGTCAGTATCGGGGTGTCTCGGGTGTCCCCCGGTCAGTATCGGGGTGTCTCGGGGGTCTCCGGTCAGTATCGGGGTGTCTCGGGTGTCCCCCGGTCAGTATCGGGGTGTCTCGGGTGTCCCCGGTCAGTATCGGGGTGTCTCGGGTGTCTCCGGTCAGTATCGGGGTGTCTCGGGTGTCCCCGGTCAGTATCGGGGTGTCTCGGGTGTCCCCGGTCAGTATCGGGGTGTCTCGGGTGTCTCCGGTCAGTATCGGGGTGTCTCGGGTGTCCCCGGTCAGTATCGGTGTGTCTCGGGTGTCCCCGGTCAGTATCGGGGTGTCTCGGGTGTCCCCGGTCAGTATCGGGGTGTCTCGGGTGTCCCCGGTCAGTATCGGTGTGTCTCGGGTGTCCCCGGTCAGTATCGGGGTGTCTCGGGGGTCCCCCGGTCAGTATCGGGGTGTCTCGGGGGTCCCCGGTCAGTATCGGGGTGTCTCGGGTGTCCCCCGGTCAGTATCGGGGTGTCTCGGGTGTCCCCGGTCAGTATCGGTGTGTCTCGGGTGTCCCCGGTCAGTATCGGGGTGTCTCGGGGGTCCCCGGTCAGTATCGGGGTGTCTCGGGTGTCCCCCGGTCAGTATCGGGGTGTCTCGGGGGTCTCCGGTCAGTATCGGGGTGTCTCGGGGGGTCTCCGGTCAGTATCGGGGTGTCTCGGGTGTCCCCGGTCAGTATCGGGGTGTCCCCGGTCAGTATCGGGGTGTCTCGGGTGTCCCCCGGTCAGTATCGGGGGGTCTCGGGGGGTCTCCGGTCAGTATCGGGGTGTCTCGGGGGGTCTCCGGTCAGTATCGGGGTGTCTCGGGTGTCCCCGGTCAGTATCGGTGTGTCTCGGGTGTCCCCGGTCAGTATCGGGGTGTCTCGGGGGTCCCCGGTCAGTATCGGGGTGTCTCGGGTGTCCCCCGGTCAGTATCGGGGTGTCTCGGGGGTCTCCGGTCAGTATCGGGGTGTCTCGGGGGGTCTCCGGTCAGTATCGGGGTGTCTCGGGTGTCCCCGGTCAGTATCGGGGTGTCCCCGGTCAGTATCGGGGTGTCTCGGGTGTCCCCCGGTCAGTATCGGGGTGTCTCGGGGGGTCTCCGGTCAGTATCGGGGTGTCTCGGGGGGTCTCCGGTCAGTATCGGGGTGTCTCGGGGGTCTCCGGTTAGTATCGGGGGGTCTCGGGGGTCTCCGGTCAGTATCGGGGTGTCTCGGGGGTCTCCGGTTAGTATCGGGGTGTCTCGGGGGGTCTCCGGTCAGTATCGGGGTGTCTCGGGTGTCTCCGGTCAGTATCGGGGTGTCTCGGGGGTCTCCGGTCAGTATCGGGGTGTCTCGGGTGTCTCCGGTCAGTATCGGGGTGTCTCGGGGGTCTCCGGTCAGTATCGGGGTGTCTCGGGGGGTCTCCGGTCAGTATCGGGGTGTCTCGGGGGGTCTCCGGTCAGTATCGGGGTGTCTCGGGTGTCCCCCGGTCAGTATCGGGGTGTCTCGGGGGGTCTCCGGTCAGTATCGGGGTGTCTCGGGGGGTCTCCGGTCAGTATCGGGGTGTCTCGGGTGTCTCCGGTCAGTATCGGGGTGTCTCGGGGGGTCTCCGGTCAGTATCGGGGTGTCTCGGGTGTCTCCGGTCAGTATCGGGGTGTCTCGGGTGTCTCCGGTCAGTATCGGGGTGTCTCGGGGGTCTCCGGTCAGTATCGGGGTGTCTCGGGGGTCTCCGGTCAGTATCGGGGTGTCTCGGGTGTCCCCGGTCAGTATCGGGGTGTCTCGGGTGTCCCCGGTCAGTATCGGGGTGTCTCGGGTGTCTCCGGTCAGTATCGGGGGGGGTCTCGGGTGTCCCCGGTCAGTATCGGGGGGGGTCTCGGGTGTCTCCGGTCAGTATCGGGGTGTCTCGGGTGTCTCCGGTCAGTATCGGGGGGGGTCTCGGGTGTCCCCGGTCAGTATCGGGGTGTCTCGGGTGTCTCCGGTCAGTATCGGGGGGGGTCTCGGGTGTCCCCGGTCAGTATCGGGGTGTCTCGGGTGTCTCCGGTCAGTATCGGGGTGTCTCGGGTGTCTCCGGTCAGTATCGGGGGGGGTCTCGGGTGTCCCCGGTCAGTATCGGGGTGTCTCGGGTGTCTCCGGTCAGTATCGGGGTGTCTCGGGGTGTCTCCGGTCAGTATCGGGGTGTCTCGGGTGTCTCCGGTCAGTATCGGGTGTCCCCGGTCAGTATCGGGGTGTCTCGGGTGTCTCCGGTCAGTATCGGGTGTCCCCGGTCAGTATCAGGGTGTCTCGGGTGTCTCCGGTCAGTATCGGGGGGGTCTCGGGTGTCCCCGGTCAGTATCGGGGTGTCTCGGGTGTCTCCGGTCAGTATCGGGGTGTCTCGGGTGTCCCCGGTCAGTATCGGGGGGGGTCTCGGGTGTCCCCGGTCAGTATCGGGGTGTCTCGGGTGTCTCCGGTCAGTATCGGGGTGTCTCGGGGTGTCTCCGGTCAGTATCGGGGTGTCTCGGGTGTCTCCGGTCAGTATCGGGTGTCCCCGGTCAGTATCGGGGTGTCTCGGGTGTCTCCGGTCAGTATCGGGTGTCCCCGGTCAGTATCGGGGTGTCTCGGGTGTCTCCGGTCAGTATCGGGGGTCCCCGGTCAGTATCGGGGTGTCTCGGGTGTCTCCGGTCAGTATCGGGGTGTCTCGGGGTGTCTCCGGTCAGTATCGGGGTGTCTCGGGGTGTCTCCGGTCAGTATCGGGGTGTCTCGGGTGTCCCCGGTCAGTATCGGGGTGTCTCGGGTGTCCCCGGTCAGTATCGGGGTGTCTCGGGTGTCTCCGGTCAGTATCGGGGTGTCTCGGGTGTCTCCGGTCAGTATCGGGGTGTCTCGGGTGTCCCCGGTCAGTATCGGGGTGTCTCGGGTGTCTCCGGTCAGTATCGGGGTGTCTCGGGTGTCTCCGGTCAGTATCGGGGTGTCTCGGGTGTCTCCGGTCAGTATCGGGGTGTCCCCGGTCAGTATCGGGGTGTCTCGGGTGTCCCCCGGTCAGTATCGGGTGTCCCCGGTCAGTATCGGGGTGTCTCGGGTGTCTCCGGTCAGTATCGGGTGTCCCCGGTCAGTATCGGGGTGTCTCGGGTGTCTCCGGTCAGTATCGGGGGGGGTCTCGGGTGTCCCCGGTCAGTATCGGGGTGTCTCGGGTGTCTCCGGTCAGTATCGGGGTGTCTCGGGTGTCTCCGGTCAGTATCGGGGGGGGTCTCGGGTGTCCCCGGTCAGTATCGGGGTGTCTCGGGTGTCTCCGGTCAGTATCGGGGTGTCTCGGGTGTCTCCGGTCAGTATCGGGGGGGGTCTCGGGTGTCCCCGGTCAGTATCGGGGTGTCTCGGGTGTCTCCGGTCAGTATCGGGTGTCTCCGGTCAGTATCGGGGGTCCCCGGTCAGTATCGGGGTGTCTCGGGTGTCTCCGGTCAGTATCGGGGGGGGTCTCGGGTGTCCCCGGTCAGTATCGGGGTGTCTCGGGTGTCTCCGGTCAGTATCGGGTGTCTCCGGTCAGTATCGGGTGTCCCCGGTCAGTATCGGGGTGTCTCGGGTGTCTCCGGTCAGTATCGGGTGTCTCCGGTCAGTATCGGGGGTCCCCGGTCAGTATCGGGGTGTCTCGGGTGTCCCCGGTCAGTATCGGGGTGTCTCGGGTGTCTCCGGTCAGTATCGGGGTGTCTCCGGTCAGTATCGGGGTGTCTCGGGGTGTCTCCGGTCAGTATCGGGGTGTCTCGGGTGTCCCCGGTCAGTATCGGGGTGTCTCGGGTGTCTCCGGTCAGTATCGGGGTGTCTCGGGTGTCCCCCGGTCAGTATCGGGGTGTCTCGGGTGTCCCCGGTCAGTATCGGGGTGTCTCCGGTCAGTATCGGGGTGTCTCGGGGGTCCCCGGTCAGTATCGGGGTGTCTCCGGTCAGTATCGGGGTGTCTCGGGTGTCTCCGGTCAGTATCGGGTGTCTCCGGTCAGTATCGGGGTGTCTCGGGGGTCTCCGGTCAGTATCGGGGTGTCTCGGGGGTCTCCGGTCAGTATCGGGGTGTCTCGGGGGTCCCCGGTCAGTATCGGGGTGTCTCGGGGGTCCCCGGTCAGTATCGGGGTGTCCCCGGTCAGTATCGGGGTGTCTCGGGGGTCCCCGGTCAGTATCGGGGTGTCCCCGGTCAGTATCGGGGTGTCTCGGGGGTCTCCGGTCAGTATCGGGGTGTCTCGGGTGTCTCCGGTCAGTATCGGGTGTCTCCGGTCAGTATCGGGGTGTCTCGGGGGTCTCCGGTCAGTATCGGGGTGTCTCGGGGGTCTCCGGTCAGTATCGGGGGGTCTCGGGGGTCCCCGGTCAGTATCGGGGGGTCTCGGGGGTCCCCGGTCAGTATCGGGGTGTCTCGGGGGTCTCCGGTCAGTATCGGGGGGTCTCGGGGGTCCCCGGTCAGTATCGGGGGGTCTCGGGGGTCCCCGGTCAGTATCGGGGTGTCTCGGGGGTCTCCGGTCAGTATCGGGGTGTCTCGGGTGTCCCCGGTCAGTATCGGGGTGTCTCGGGGGTCTCCGGTCAGTATCGGGGGGTCTCGGGGGTCCCCGGTCAGTATCGGGGGGTCTCGGGGGTCCCCGGTCAGTATCGGGGTGTCTCGGGTGTCCCCCGGTCAGTATCGGGGTGTCTCGGGTGTCCCCGGTCAGTATCGGTGTGTCTCGGGTGTCCCCGGTCAGTATCGGTGTGTCTCGGGTGTCCCCGGTCAGTATCGGGGTGTCTCGGGTGTCCCCGGTCAGTATCGGTGTGTCTCGGGTGTCCCCGGTCAGTATCGGGGTGTCTCGGGTGTCCCCGGTCAGTATCGGTGTGTCTCGGGTGTCCCCGGTCAGTATCGGTGTGTCTCGGGTGTCCCCGGTCAGTATCGGTGTGTCTCGGGTGTCCCCGGTCAGTATCGGGGTGTCTCGGGGGTCCCCGGTCAGTATCGGGGTGTCTCGGGTGTCCCCCGGTCAGTATCGGGGGGTCCCCGGTGATTTTCGGGGGTCCCCGGTCAGTATCGGGGTGTCTCGGGTGTCCCCCGGTCAGTATCGGGGTGTCTCGGGGGTCCCCGGTCAGTATCGGGGTGTCTCCGGTCAGTATCGGGGTGTCTCGGGTGTCCCCGGTCAGTATCGGGGTGTCTCGGGTGTCCCCCGGTCAGTATCGGGGGGTCTCGGGTGTCTCCGGTCAGTATCGGGGTGTCTCGGGTGTCTCCGGTCAGTATCGGGGTGTCTCGGGTGTCTCCGGTCAGTATCGGGGTGTCTCGGGTGTCTCCGGTCAGTATCGGGGTGTCCCCGGTCAGTATCGGGGTGTCTCGGGTGTCCCCCGGTCAGTATCGGGTGTCCCCGGTCAGTATCGGGGTGTCTCGGGTGTCTCCGGTCAGTATCGGGTGTCCCCGGTCAGTATCGGGGTGTCTCGGGTGTCTCCGGTCAGTATCGGGGGGGGTCTCGGGTGTCCCCGGTCAGTATCGGGGTGTCTCGGGTGTCTCCGGTCAGTATCGGGGTGTCTCGGGTGTCTCCGGTCAGTATCGGGGGGGGTCTCGGGTGTCCCCGGTCAGTATCGGGGTGTCTCGGGTGTCTCCGGTCAGTATCGGGGTGTCTCGGGTGTCTCCGGTCAGTATCGGGGGGGGTCTCGGGTGTCCCCGGTCAGTATCGGGGTGTCTCGGGTGTCTCCGGTCAGTATCGGGTGTCTCCGGTCAGTATCGGGGGTCCCCGGTCAGTATCGGGGTGTCTCGGGTGTCTCCGGTCAGTATCGGGGGGGGTCTCGGGTGTCCCCGGTCAGTATCGGGGTGTCTCGGGTGTCTCCGGTCAGTATCGGGTGTCTCCGGTCAGTATCGGGTGTCCCCGGTCAGTATCGGGGTGTCTCGGGTGTCTCCGGTCAGTATCGGGGGGGGTCTCGGGTGTCCCCGGTCAGTATCGGGGTGTCTCGGGTGTCTCCGGTCAGTATCGGGTGTCTCCGGTCAGTATCGGGTGTCCCCGGTCAGTATCGGGGTGTCTCGGGTGTCTCCGGTCAGTATCGGGTGTCTCCGGTCAGTATCGGGGGTCCCCGGTCAGTATCGGGGTGTCTCGGGTGTCCCCGGTCAGTATCGGGGTGTCTCGGGTGTCTCCGGTCAGTATCGGGGTGTCTCGGGGTGTCTCCGGTCAGTATCGGGGTGTCTCGGGTGTCCCCGGTCAGTATCGGGGTGTCTCGGGTGTCTCCGGTCAGTATCGGGGTGTCTCGGGTGTCCCCCGGTCAGTATCGGGGTGTCTCGGGTGTCCCCGGTCAGTATCGGGGTGTCTCCGGTCAGTATCGGGGTGTCTCGGGGGTCCCCGGTCAGTATCGGGGTGTCTCCGGTCAGTATCGGGGTGTCTCGGGTGTCTCCGGTCAGTATCGGGTGTCTCCGGTCAGTATCGGGGTGTCTCGGGGGTCTCCGGTCAGTATCGGGGTGTCTCGGGGGTCTCCGGTCAGTATCGGGGTGTCTCGGGGGTCCCCGGTCAGTATCGGGGTGTCTCGGGGGTCCCCGGTCAGTATCGGGGTGTCCCCGGTCAGTATCGGGGTGTCTCGGGGGTCCCCGGTCAGTATCGGGGTGTCCCCGGTCAGTATCGGGGTGTCTCGGGGGTCTCCGGTCAGTATCGGGGTGTCTCGGGTGTCTCCGGTCAGTATCGGGGGTCTCCGGTCAGTATCGGGGTGTCTCGGGGGTCTCCGGTCAGTATCGGGGTGTCTCGGGGGTCTCCGGTCAGTATCGGGGGGTCTCGGGGGTCCCCGGTCAGTATCGGGGGGTCTCGGGGGTCCCCGGTCAGTATCGGGGGGTCTCGGGGGTCCCCGGTCAGTATCGGGGTGTCTCGGGTGTCCCCCGGTCAGTATCGGTGTGTCTCGGGTGTCCCCGGTCAGTATCGGGGTGTCTCGGGGGGTCTCCGGTCAGTATCGGGGTGTCTCGGGTGTCTCCGGTCAGTATCGGGGTGTCTCGGGTGTCCCCGGTCAGTATCGGGGTGTCTCGGGTGTCCCCGGTCAGTATCGGTGTGTCTCGGGTGTCCCCGGTCAGTATCGGGGTGTCTCGGGTGTCCCCGGTCAGTATCGGGGTGTCTCGGGTGTCCCCGGTCAGTATCGGGGTGTCCCCGGTCAGTATCGGGGTGTCTCGGGTGTCTCCGGTCAGTATCGGGGTGTCTCGGGTGTCCCCGGTCAGTATCGGGGTGTCTCGGGTGTCTCCGGTCAGTATCGGGGTGTCTCGGGTGTCCCCGGTCAGTATCGGGGTGTCTCGGGTGTCCCCGGTCAGTATCGGTGTGTCTCGGGTGTCCCCGGTCAGTATCGGGGTGTCTCGGGGGTCCCCGGTCAGTATCGGGGTGTCTCGGGTGTCCCCCGGTCAGTATCGGGGGGTCCCCGGTGATTTTCGGGGTGTCTCGGGTGTCTCCGGTCAGTATCGGGGTGTCTCGGGTGTCCCCCGGTCAGTATCGGGGGGTCCCCGGTGATTTTCGGGGGTCCCCGGTCAGTATCGGGGTGTCTCGGGTGTCCCCCGGTCAGTATCGGGGTGTCCCCGGTCAGTATCGGGGTGTCTCGGGTGTCTCCGGTCAGTATCGGGGTGTCTCGGGTGTCCCCGGTCAGTATCGGGGTGTCTCGGGTGTCTCCGGTCAGTATCGGGGTGTCTCGGGTGTCCCCGGTCAGTATCGGGGTGTCTCGGGTGTCCCCGGTCAGTATCGGTGTGTCTCGGGTGTCCCCGGTCAGTATCGGGGTGTCTCGGGGGTCCCCGGTCAGTATCGGGGTGTCTCGGGTGTCCCCCGGTCAGTATCGGGGGGTCCCCGGTGATTTTCGGGGTGTCTCGGGTGTCTCCGGTCAGTATCGGGGTGTCTCGGGTGTCCCCCGGTCAGTATCGGGGGGTCCCCGGTGATTTTCGGGGGTCCCCGGTCAGTATCGGGGTGTCTCGGGTGTCCCCCGGTCAGTATCGGGGTGTCTCGGGGGTCCCCGGTCAGTATCGGGGTGTCTCCGGTCAGTATCGGGGTGTCTCGGGTGTCCCCGGTCAGTATCGGGGTGTCTCGGGTGTCCCCCGGTCAGTATCGGGGGGTCTCGGGGGGTCTCCGGTCAGTATCGGGGTGTCTCGGGGGGTCTCCGGTCAGTATCGGGGTGTCTCGGGTGTCCCCCGGTCAGTATCGGGGTGTCTCGGGGGGTCTCCGGTCAGTATCGGGAGGTCTCGGGTGTCCCCGGTCAGTATCGGGGTGTCTCGGGTGTCTCCGGTCAGTATCGGGGTGTCTCGGGTGTCCCCCGGTCAGTATCGGGGTGTCTCGGGGGGTCTCCGGTCAGTATCGGGAGGTCTCGGGTGTCTCCGGTCAGTATCGGGGTGTCTCGGGTGTCCCCCGGTCAGTATCGGGGTGTCTCGGGGGGTCTCCGGTCAGTATCGGGAGGTCTCGGGTGTCCCCGGTCAGTATCGGGGTGTCTCGGGTGTCCCCCGGTCAGTATCGGGGGGTCTCGGGTGTCTCCGGTCAGTATCGGGGTGTCTCGGGTGTCTCCGGTCAGTATCGGGGGGTCTCGGGTGTCCCCGGTCAGTATCGGGAGGTCTCGGGGGTCCCCGGTCAGTATCGGGGGGTCTCGGGGGGTCCGGTGACCGGAAGTGGCGGCGCTGAGGGGCTCCGCAGTGACCGGAAGTAGAAGGGGGCGGTGACGCAGCGGTGACGTCGGTGTGTGTCGGGGACGCGCACTGTGTGTGTGTGTGTGGGAGGCGCGCTCCCGCGGTCGGTTCTGATCAGTTAGTACGGCGGAGAGCGGACACCACCCACCCGGGACCCCCACCCGGGGCTGACACCCCACCTACCTACCGAGCAACCTACCGCACCCCTCATCTCCATCCAGCATGAATTTCCCTCCCCCCGGTTTGTCGGGGAGCCCCCAGTCTTCTCTGACCTCCCAGGTGTCGGTGTCAGGCTCCTCCTCCTCCCAGTTTGGTACTGGTCCAGGATCGGCCCCCCCACCCTCCGGGGCCCCCCCTTATGTCCTCTCTAATTCGGTGGCGATTCGGGGGGAGATCCAGCGATTTGAGTCGGTGCACCCCAATATCTACGCCATCTACGACCTGATAGAACGAGTGGACGACTTATCCCTCCAGAACCAGATCCGGGAACACGTCATCTCCATCGAAGGTGAGGCGGGATGTGGGGTAGGTGCGTTGTCCTGGTTGGGGTAGGTACGTTGTCCTGGTTGGGGTAGGTGCCTTGTCCTGGTTGGGGTAGGTGCCTTGTCCTGGTTGGGGTAGGTGCCTTGTCCTGGTTGGGGTAGGTGCCTTGTCCTGGTTGGGGTAGGTGCCTTGTCCTGGTTGGGGTAGGTGCCTTGTCCTGGTTGGGGTAGGTGCCTTGTCCTGGTTGGGGTAGGTGCCTTGTCCTGGTTGGGGTGGGTGCCTTGTCCTGGTTGGGGTGGGTACGTTGTCCTGGTTGGGGTAGGTGCGTTGTCCTGGTTGGGGTAGGTACCTTGTCCTGGTTGGGGTAGGTGCCTTGTCCTGGTTGGGGTAGGTGCCTTGTCCTGGTTGGGGTAGGTGCCTTGTCCTGGTTGGGGTAGGTGCCTTGTCCTGGTTGGGGTAGGTGCGTTGTCCTGGTTGGGGTAGGTACCTTGTCCTGGTTGGGGTAGGTGCCTTGTCCTGGTTGGGGTAGGTACCTTGTCCTGGTTGGGGTAGGTGCCTTGTCCTGGTTGGGGTAGGTGCCTTGTCCTGGTTGGGGTAGGTGCCTTGTCCTGGTTGGGGTAGGTGCCTTGTCCTGGTTGGGGTAGGTGCGTTGTCCTGGTTGGGGTAGGTGCGTTGTCCTGGTTGGGGTAGGTGCGTTGTCCTGGTTGGGGTAGGTGCGTTGTCCTGGTTGGGGTAGGTACCTTGTCCTGGTTGGGGTAGGTGCCTTGTCCTGGTTGGGGTAGGTGCCTTGTCCTGGTTGGGGTAGGTGCCTTGTCCTGGTTGGGGTAGGTGCCTTGTCCTGGTTGGGGTAGGTGCGTTGTCCTGGTTGGGGTAGGTGCGTTGTCCTGGTTGGGGTAGGTGCGTTGTCCTGGTTGGGGTAGGTGCGTTGTCCTGGTTGGGGTAGGTGCGTTGTCCTGGTTGGGGTAGGTGCGTTGTCCTGGTTGGGGTAGGTGCGTTGTCCTGGTTGAGGTAGGTGCGTTGTCCTGGTTGAGGTAGGTGCGTTGTCCTGGTTGAGGTAGGTGCGTTGTCCTGGTTGGGGTAGGTGCTTTGTCCTGGTTGGGGTAGGTACAGGTATGTTGTCCTGGTTGGGGTAGGTATGTTGTCCTTGTTGGGCCAAGTGCCTTGTCCTGGTTGGGGTAGGTACGTTGTCCTGGTTGGGGTAGGTACGTTGTCCTGGTTGGGGTAGGTATGTTGTCCTGGTTGGGGTAGGTGCCTTGTCCTGGTTGGGGTAGGTGCCTTGTCCTGGTTGGGGTAGGTGCCTTGTCCTGGTTGGGGTAGGTGCCTTGTCCTGGTTGGGGTAGGTGCCTTGTCCTGGTTGGGGTAGGTGCCTTGTCCTGGTTGGGGTAGGTGCCTTGTCCTGGTTGGGGTAGGTGCCTTGTCCTGGTTGGGGTAGGTGCCTTGTCCTGGTTGGGGTAGGTGCCTTGTCCTGGTTGGGGTAGGTGCGTTGTCCTGGTTGGGGTAGGTGCGTTGTCCTGGTTGGGGTAGGTGCGTTGTCCTGGTCGGGGTAGGTGCCTTGTCCTGGTCGGGGTAGGTGCCTTGTCCTGGTCGGGGTAGGTGCCTTGTCCTGGTCGGGGTAGGTGCCTTGTCCTGGTCGGGGTAGGTGCCTTGTCCTGGTCGGGGTAGGTACAGGTATGTTGTCCTGGTTGGGGTAGGTATGTTGTCCTTGTTGGGCCAAGTGCCTTGTCCTGGTTGGTGGGTTGGTAGGTACGTTGTCCTGGTTGGGGTAGGTACAGGAATGTTGTCCTGGTTGGTGGGTTGGTAGGTGCCTTGTCCTGGTCGGGGTAGGTGCCTTGTCCTGGTCGGGGTAGGTGCCTTGTCCTGGTCGGGGTAGGTGCCTTGTCCTGGTCGGGGTAGGTGCCTTGTCCTGGCTGCGGTAGGTGCCTTGTCCTGGCTGCGGTAGGTGCCTTGTCCTGGCTGCGGTAGGTGCCTTGTCCTGGCTGCGGTAGGTACGTTGTCCTGGCTGCGGTAGGTACGTTGTCCTGGCTGCGGTAGGTGCCTTGTCCTGGCTGCGGTAGGTGCCTTGTCCTGGCTGCGGTAGGTGCCTTGTCCTGGCTGCGGTAGGTACGTTGTCCTGGCTGCGGTAGGTACGTTGTCCTGGCTGCGGTAGGTACGTTGTCCTGGCTGCGGTAGGTACGTTGTCCTGGCTGCGGTAGGTACGTTGTCCTGGCTGCGGTGGGTGCCTTGTCCTGGTTGGGGTGGGTGCCTTGTCCTGGTTGGGGTAGGTGCCTTGTCCTGGTTGGGGTAGGTGCCTTGTCCTGGTTGGGGTAGGTGCCTTGTCCTGGTTGGGGTAGCTACAGGTACCTTGTCCTGGTTGGGGTAGGTAAGTTGTCCTGGTTGGGGTAGGTACAGGTACGTTGTCCTGGTTGGGGTGGGTACGTTGTCCTGGTTGGGGTGGGTGCCTTGTCCTAGTTGGGGTAGGTACTGGTGTGTTGTCCTGGTTGGGGTAGGTACCTTGTCCTGGTTGGGGTGGGTACCTTGTCCTGGTTGGGGTGGGTACCTTGTCCTGGTTGGGGTGGGTACCTTGTCCTGGTTGGGGTAGGTACCTTGTCCTGGTTGGGGTAGGTACCTTGTCCTGGTTGGGGTAGGTACCTTGTCCTGGTTGGGGTAGGTACAGTTACCTTCTCCTGGTTGGGGTAGGTACAGGTGCCTTGTCCTGGTTGGGGTAGGTGCCTTGTCCTGGTTGGGGTAGGTGCCTTGTCCTGGTTGGGGTAGGTGCCTTGTCCTGGTTGGGGTAGGTACCTTGTCCTGGTTGGGGTAGGTACCTTGTCCTGGTTGGGGTAGGTACCTTGTCCTGGTTGGGGTAGGTACCTTGTCCTGGTTGGGGTAGGTACCTTGTCCTGGTTGGGGTAGGTACAGTTACCTTGTCCTGGTTGGGGTAGGTACAGGTACCTTGTCCTGGTTGGGGTGGGTACCTTGTCCTTGTTAGGGTGGGTGCCTTGTCCTGGTTGGGGTAGGTACAGGTGTGTTGTCCTGGTTGGGGTAGGTATGTTGTCATGATTGGGGTAGGTATGTTGTCATGATTGGGGTAGGTACGTTGTCTTGATTGGGGTAGGTACGTTGTCTTGATTGGGGTAGGTACGTTGTCTTGATTGGGGTAGGTACGTTGTCCTGGTTGGGGTAGGTGCCTTGTCCTGGTTGGGGTAGGTGCCTTGTCCTGGTTGGGGTAGGTACGTTTTCCTGGTTGGGGTAGGTACGTTTTCCTGGTTGGGGTAGGTACGTTTTCCTGGTTGGGGTAGGTACGTTTTCCTGGTTGGGGTAGGTACGTTTTCCTGGTTGGGGTAGGTACGTTTTCCTGGTTGGGGTAGGTACGTTTTACCTGGTTGGGGTAGGTACGTTTTACCTGGTTGGGGTAGGTACGTTTTACCTGGTTGGGGTAGGTACGTTTTACCTGGTTGGGGTAGGTACGTTTTCCTGGTTGGGGTGGGTGCCTTGTCCTGGTTGGGGTAGGTACAGGTGTGTTGTCCTGGTTGGGGTAGGTACAGGTGTGTTGTCCTGGTTGGGGTAGGTGCGTTGTCCTGGTTGGGGTGGGTACGTTGTCCTGGTTGGGGTGGGTACGTTGTCCTGGTTGGGGTGGGTACGTTGTCCTGGTTGGGGTAGGTACCCTGTCCTGGTTGGGGTAGGTACCCTGTCCTGGTTGGGGTAGGTTCCCTGTCCTGGTTGGGGTAGGTTCCCTGTCCTGGTTGGGGTAGGTTCCCTGTCCTGGTTGGGGTAGGTTCCCTGTCCTGGTTGGGGTAGGTTCCCTGTCCTGGTTGGGGTAGGTGCGTTATCCTAGGTACAGGTGCGTTGTCCTGGTTGGGGTAGGTACAGGTGTGTTGTCCTGGTTGGGGTGGGTACCTTGTCCGGGTAGGTGTGTTGGCCTGGTTGGGGTGGGTGCCTTGTCCTGGTTGGGGTAGGTACGTTTTCCTGGTTGGGGTAGGTACGTTTTCCTGGTTGGGGTAGGTACGTTTTCCTGGTTGGGGTAGGTACGTTTTCCTGGTTGGGGTAGGTACGTTTTCCTGGTTGGGGTAGGTACGTTTTCCTGGTTGGGGTGGGTACCTTGTCCTGGTTGGGGTGGGTACCTTGTCCTGGTTGGGATGGGTGCCTTTTCCTGGTTGGGGTAGGTACAGGTATTTTGTCCTGGTTGGGGTAAGTACCTTGGGGTAGGTGCGTTGTCCTGGTTGGGGTAGGTACAGGTGCGTTGTCCTGGTTGGGGTAGGTACAGGTGCCTTGTCCTGGTTGGGGTAGGTACAGGTGCCTTGTCCTGGTTGAGGTATTTGCGTTGTCCTGGTTGGGGTAGGTACAGGTGTGTTGTCCTGGTTTGGGTGGGTAAGTTGTCCTGGTTGGAGTAGGTACGTTGGGGTAGGTACGTTGTCGTTATTGGGGTTGGTATGTTGTCCTGGTTGGGGTAGTTACGTTGTCCTGGTTGGGGTAGTTACGTTGTCCTGGTTGGGGTAGTTACGTTGTCCTGGTTGGGGTAGTTACGTTGTCCTGGTTGGGGTAGGTGCGTTGTCCTGGTTGAGGTAGGTGCGTTGTCCTGGTTGGGGTAGGTGCGTTGTCCTGGTTGGGGTAGGTGCGTTGTCCTGGTTGTGGTAGGTGCGTTGTCCTGGTTGAGGTAGGTGCGTTGTCCTGGTTGGGGTAGGTGCGTTGTCCTGGTTGGGGTAGGTGCGTTGTCCTGGTTGAGGTAGGTGCGTTGTCCTGGTTGAGGTAGGTGCGTTGTCCTGGTTGAGGTAGGTGCGTTGTCCTGGTTGAGGTAGGTGCGTTGTCCTGGTTGAGGTAGGTGCGTTGTCCTGGTTGAGGTAGGTGCGTTGTCCTGGTTGAGGTAGGTGCGTTGTCCTGGTTGAGGTAGGTGCGTTGTCCTGGTTGAGGTAGGTGCGTTGTCCTGGTTGAGGTAGGTGCGTTGTCCTGGTTGAGGTAGGTGCGTTGTCCTGGTTGAGGTAGGTGCGTTGTCCTGGTTGAGGTAGGTGCGTTGTCCTGGTTGGGGTAGGTGCGTTGTCCTGGTTGGGGTAGGTGCGTTGTCCTGGTTGGGGTAGGTGCGTTGTCCTGGTTGGGGTAGGTGCGTTGTCCTGGTTGGGGTAGGTGCGTTGTCCTGGTTGGGGTAGGTGCGTTGTCCTGGTTGGGGTAGGTGCGTTGTCCTGGTTGGGGTAGGTGCGTTGTCCTGGTTGGGGTAGGTGCGTTGTCCTGGTTGGGGTAGGTACAGGTATGTTGTCCTGGTTGGGGTAGGTACGTTGTCCTGGTTGGGGTAGGTGCCTTGTCCTGGTTGGGGTAGGTGCCTTGTCCTGGTTGGGGTAGGTGCCTTGTCCTGGTTGGGGTAGGTGCCTTGTCCTGGTTGGGGTAGGTGCCTTGTCCTGGTTGGGGTAGGTGCCTTGTCCTGGTTGGGGTAGGTGCCTTGTCCTGGTTGGGGTAGGTGCCTTGTCCTGGTTGGGGTAGGTGCCTTGTCCTGGTTGGGGTAGGTGCCTTGTCCTGGTTGGGGTAGGTGCCTTGTCCTGGTTGGGGTAGGTGCCTTGTCCTGGTTGGGGTAGGTGCGTTGTCCTGGTTTGGGTAGGTGCGTTGTCCTGGTTTGGGTAGGTGCGTTGTCCTGGTTTGGGTAGGTGCGTTGTCCTGGTTGGGGTAGGTGCGTTGTCCTGGTTGGGGTAGGTGCGTTGTCCTGGTTGGGGTAGGTGCGTTGTCCTGGTTGGGGTAGGTGCGTTGTCCTGGTTGGGGTAGGTGCGTTGTCCTGGTTGAGGTAGGTGCGTTGTCCTGGTTGAGGTAGGTGCGTTGTCCTGGTTGAGGTAGGTGCGTTGTCCTGGTTGAGGTAGGTGCGTTGTCCTGGTTGGGGTAGGTGCGTTGTCCTGGTTGGGGTAGGTGCGTTGTCCTGGTTGAGGTAGGTGCGTTGTCCTGGTTGAGGTAGGTGCGTTGTCCTGGTTGGGGTAGGTGCGTTGTCCTGGTTGAGGTAGGTGCGTTGTCCTGGTTGGGGTAGGTGCGTTGTCCTGGTTGGGGTAGGTGCGTTGTCCTGGTTGAGGTAGGTGCGTTGTCCTGGTTGGGGTAGGTGCGTTGTCCTGGTTGGGGTAGGTACAGATGCCTTGTCGCGGTAGGTACGTTGCCCTGGTTTGGGTAGGTACAGATAGGTTGCCCTGGTTGGGGTAAAAATAGGTTGGGGTAGGTACCTTGTCCGGGTTGGGACAGGTACAGATACATTGTCCCGGTTGGGGTAGTTACCTGTACCAGTTGGGGTAGGTACCGGTACCTTGTCTCGGTTGGGGTAGGTACAGGTGTGTGTGTGTGACCCTGGTTGGGGTAGGTACAGGTACCTTGTCTCAGTTGGGGTAGGTACAGGTGTGTGTGTGACCCTGGTTGGGGTAGGTACAGGTACCTTGTCCTGGTTGGGGTAGGTGCGTTGTCCTGGTTGGGGTAGGTACAGGTATTTTGTCCTGGTTGGGGTAAGTACCTTGTCCTGGTTAAGGTAGGTACAGGTGCGTTGTCCTGGTTGGGGTAGGTACAGGTGCGTTGTCCTGGTTGGGGTAGGTACAGGTGCGTTGTCCTGGTTGGGGTAGGTACAGGTGCTTTGTCCTGGTTGGGGTAGGTACAGGTGCTTTGTCCTGGTTGGGGTAGGTACAGGTGCGTTGTCCTGGTTGGGGTAGGTACAGGTGCTTTGTCCTGGTTGGGGTAGGTACAGGTGCTTTGTCCTGGTTGGGGTAGGTACAGGTACCTTGTCTCAGTTGGGGTAGGTACAGGTGTGTGTGTGACCCTGGTTGGGGTAGGTACCGGTACCTTGTCTCGGTTGGGGTAGGTACAGGTGTGTGTGACCCTGGTTGGGGTAGGTACAGGTACCTTGTCTCAGTTGGGGTAGGTACAGGTGTGTGTGTGACCCTGGTTGGGGGAGGTACAGGTACCTCCTGTGAGCTGCGGAAGTCCTGCCCTCCTTTGAGCAGCCCTCCCATGTTGGGTTTGTCTCATGGTGGGGGGAGTTGGGAGGGGGATGGAGTAGAGGTGTCGGTGCTCCTCCATGTTGGGTGTGTCTGATGGTGGATGAAGTTGGTAGGTGGGGGGATGGAGTAGAGGTGTCGGTGCTCCTCCATGTTGGGTGTGTCTGATGGTGGATGAAGTTGGGAGGTGGGGGGATGGAGTAGAGGTGTCGGTGCTCCTCCATGTTGGGTTTGTCTGATGGTGGGGAAGTTGGGAGGTGGGTGGGATGGAATAGAGGTGTCGGTTCTCCTCCATGTTGGGTTTGTCTGGTGGGGGATGGAGTAGAGGTGTCGGTGCTCCTCCATGTTGGGTTTGTCTGATGGTGAGGAGAGGTGGGGGGGATGGAGTGGATGTGTTGGTGATCCTCCATGTTGGGTTTGTCTGGTGGGGGTGGTTTTGAGGGGGATAGAGTAGAGGTGTTGGTGCTCCTCCATGTTGGGTTTGTCTGATGGTGAGGAGAGGTGGGGGGGATGGAGTAGATGTGTTGGTGATCCTCCATGTTGGGTTTGTCTGGTGGGGGTGGTTTTGAGGGGGATAGAGTAGAGGTGTTGGTGCTCCTCCATGTTGGGTTTGTCTGGTGGGGAAGTTGGGAGGTGGGGGGATGGAGTAGATGTGTTGGTGATCCTCCATGTTGGGTTTGTCTGGTGGGGGTGGTTTTGAGGGGGATAGAGTAGAGGTGTTGGTGCTCCTCCATGTTGGGTTTGTCTGATGGTGGGGGAAGTTGAGAGGGGTGTGGAGTAGCGGTGTCGGTGTTTCTCCATGTTAGTTAGGTTTGTCTGATGGTGGGGAAGTTGAGAGGTGGGGGGGATGGAGTAGAGGTGTCGGTGCTCCTCCATGTTGGGTTTGTCTGGTGGGGAAGTTGGGAGGTGGGGGGATGGAGTAGATGTGTTGGTGATCCTCCATGTTGGGTTTGTCTGGTGGGGGTGGTTTTGAGGGGGATAGAGTAGAGGTGTTGGTGCTCCTCCATGTTGGGTTTGTCTGGTGGGGGTGGTTTTGAGGGGGATAGAGTAGAGGTGTCGGTGCTCCTCCATGTTGGGTTTGTCTGATGGTGGGGAAGTTGGGAGGTGGGGGATGGAGTAGAGGTGTCGGTGCTCCTCCATGTTGGGTTTGTCTGATGGTGGGGTAATTTGGGAGTTGGAGGGATGGAGTAGAGGTGTTGGTGCTCCTCCATGTTGGGTTAGTTTGATGGTGGAGGAAGTTTGGAGGGGTGTGGATGGAGTAGAGGTGTCGGTGCTCCTCCATGTTTGGTTTGTCTGATGGTGGGGGGGATAGAGTAGAGGGGTTGGTGCTCCTCCATGTTGGGTTTGTCTGATGGTGAGGAGAGGTGGGGGGGATAGAGTAGAGGGGTTTGTGCTCCTCCATGTTGGGTTTGTCTGATGGTGGGGGGTGGAGTAGAGGTGTTGGTGCTCCTTCATGTTGGGTTTGTCTGATGGTGGGGGGGTGGAGTAGAGGTGTCGGTGCTCCTTCATGTTGGGTTTGTCTGACGGTGGGGGCGGTTGGGAGGTGGGGGTGGTGGAGTAGAGGTGTCAGTGCTCCTTCATGTTGGGTTTGTCTGATGGTGGGGGAAGTTGGGATTTGGGGGGGTGGAGTAGAGGAGTTGTTGCTCCTTCATGTTGGGTTTGTCTGATGGTGGGGGGATGGAGTAGAGGGGTTGGTGCTCCTTCATGTTGGGTTTGTCTTATGGTGGGGGAAGTTGGGATTTGGGGGGATGGGGCAGAGGTGTTGGTGCTCCTTCATGTTGGGTTTGTCTGATTTTGAGGGAGGTTGGGAGGTGGGGGGTGGAGTAGAGGTGTCGGTTCTCCTCAATTTTGGGTTTGTCTAATGGAGGGGGGGTGGAGTAGAGGTGTCGGTGCTCCTCCTTGTTGAGTTTGTCTGATGGTGGGGGATGGTGGGGGAAGTTGGGAGGGGGGGTGGATGGCGTAGAGGTGTCGGTGTTCCTCCATGTTGGGTTTGTCTGATGGTGGGGGAAGTTGGGAGCGGGGAGGGGTTGGAGTAGAGGTGTCGGTGCTCCTCCATGTTGGGTTTGTCTGATGGTGGGGGAAGTTGGGAGGTGGGGGTATGGAGTAGTGGTGTAGGTGCTTCTCCATGTTGGATTTGTCTTATTTTTGGGAAAGTTGGGAGGTGGGGCTGTGCTCCTCCATGTTGGGTTTGTCTGATGGTGGGGGGATTGAGTAGAGGTGTCGGTGCTCATTCATGTTGGGTTTGTCTGGTGGGTAAACTGGGACGGGAGGATGGAGTAGAGGTGTCAGTGCTCCTCCATGTTGGGTTTGTCTGATAGTGGAGGAGGGGGGAGTAGAGGTGTCGGTGTTCCTCCATTTTGGGTTTGATGGTGGGGGAAGTTGGGAGGTAGGGGGATGGATTAGAGGTGTCAGTTCTCCTCCATGTTGGGTTTGTCTGATGGTGGGCAAGTTGGGAGATGGGGGGGGTTGGAGTAGAGGTGTCGGTGCTCCTCCATATTGGGTTATTCTGATGGTGGGGGAAGTTGGGAGGAGGAGGGAGTAGAGGTGTCGGGGTTTCTCCATGTTGGGTTTGTCTGATGGGGGAAGTTGGGAGGTAGGGGGATGGAGTAGAGGTGTCGGTGCTCATTCATGTTGGGTTTGTCTGATGGTGGGGGAGGTTGGGAGGTGGGGGGATGGATTAGAGGTGTCAGTTCTCCTCCATGTTGGGTTTGTCTGATGCTGAGGGGGTTGGAGTAGAGGTGTTGGCGCTCCTCCATATTGGCTTTGTCTGATGGTGGGGGAAGTTGCGAGGGGGATGGAGTAGAGGTGTCGGTGTTCCTCCATGTTTGGTTTGTCTGATGGTGGGGGTAGTTGGGAGAGGGATGGAGTAGAGGTGTCGGTGTTCCTCCATGTTTGGTTTGTCTGATGGTGGGGGTAGTTGGGAGGGGGTGGAGTGGAGGTGTCGGTGTTCGTCCATGTTCGGTTTTTCTGATGGTGGAGGAAGTTGGGAGGTGAGGGTATGGAGTAGAGGTGTTGGTGTACGTCCATTTTGGGGTTGTCTGATTGTGGGGGAAGGTGGGGGGAATGGAGTAGAGGTGTCGGTGCTCCTCCATGTTGGGTTTGTCTGATGGTGGGGGGATGGAGTAGAGGTGTTGGTGCTCCTCAATGTTGGGTTTGTCTGATGGTGGGGGGATGGAGTAGAGGTGTCGGTGCTCATTCATGTTGGGTTTGTCTGGTGGGGAAGTTGGGAGGTAGGGGGATGGAGTAGAGGTGTCGGTTCTCCTCCATGTTGGGTTTGTCTGATGGTGGGGGAAGTTGGGAGGTGGGGGGATGGAGTAGAGGTGTCTGTTGTCTGGTGGGGGGATGGAGTAGAGGTGTCAGTGCTCCTTCATGTTGGCTTTGTCTGATGGTGGGGGGGATGGAGTAGAGGGGTTGGTGCTCCTTCATGTTGGGTTTGTCTGATGGTGGAGGAAGTTGGGAGGTGGGGGGGATTGAGTAGAGGTGTTGGTGCTCGTCCATGTTGGGTTTGTCTGATGGTGAGGAGAGGTGGGGGGAGGATTGAGTAGAGGGGTTGGTGCTCCTTCATGTTGGGTTTATCTGATGGTGAGGAGAGGTGGGGGGGATTGAGTAGAGGTGTTGGTGCTCGTCCATGTTGGGTTTGTCTGATAGTGAGGAGAGGTGAGGGAGGATGGAGTAGAGGGGTTGGTGCTGCTTCATGTTGGGTTTTTCTAATGGTGGGGGAAGTTGGGAGGTGGGGGGATAGAGTAGAGGTGTCGGTGCTCCTCCATGTTGGGTTTGTCTAATGGTGGGGGAAGTTGGGAGGTGGGGGGATGTAGTAGAGGTGTCGGTTCTCCCTCCATGTTGGGTTTGTCTGATGGTGGGGGAAGTTGGGAGGTGGGGGTATGGAGTAGTGGTGTAGGTGCTTCTCCATGTTGGATTCGTCTTATTTTTGGGAAAGTTGGGAGGTGGGGCTGTGCTCCTCCATGTTGGGTTTGTCTGATGGTGGGGGGATTGAGTAGAGGTGTCGGTGCTCATTCATGTTGGGTTTGTCTGGTGGGTAAACTGGGATGGGAGGATGGAGTAGAGGTGTCGGTGCTCCTCCATGTTGGGTTTGTCTGATGGTGGAGGAGGGGGGAGTAGAGGTGTCGGTGTTCCTCCATGTTGGGTTTGATGGTGGGGGAAGTTGGGAGGTAGGGGGATGGATTAGAGGTGTCAGTTCTCCTCTATGTTGGGTTTGTCTGATGGTGGGCAAGTTGGGAGATGGGGGGGGGTTGGAGTAGAGGTGTCGGTGCTCCTCCATGTTGGGTTTGTCTGATGGTGGGGGAAGTTGGGAGGAGGAGGGAGTAGAGGTGTCGGGGTTTCTCCATGTTGGGTTTGTCTGATGGGGGAAGTTGGGAGGTAGGGGGATGGAGTAGAGGTGTCGGTGCTCATTCATGTTGGGTTTGTCTGATGGTGGGGGAGGTTGGGAGGTGGGGGGATGGATTAGAGGTGTCAGTTCTCCTCCATGTTGGGTTTGTCTGCTGGTGGGCAAGTTGGGAGATGGGGGGATGGAGTAGAGGTGTCAGTGCTCCTCCATGTTGGGATTGTCTGATGCTGAGGGGGATGGAGTAGAGGTGTTGGCGCTCCTCCATATTGGGTTTGTCTGATGGTGGGGGAAGTTGCGAGGGGGATGGAGTAGAGGTGTCGGTGCTCCTCCATGTTTGGTTTGTCTGATGGTGGGGGTAGTTGGGAGGGGGTGGAGTAGAGGTGTTGGTGTTCGTCCATGTTCGGTTTTTCTGATGGTGGAGGAAGTTGGGAGGTGAGGGGATGGAGTAGAGGTGTTGGTGTACGTCAATTTTGGGGTTGTCTGATGGTGGGGGGGATGGAGTAGAGGTGTCAGTGCTCCTCCATATTGGGTTGGTCTAATGCTGAGGGGGATGGAGTAGAGGTGTTGGCGCTCCTCCATATTGGGTTGGTCTGATGGTGGGGGAAGTTGCGAGGGGGATGGAGTAGAGGTGTCGGTGCTCCTCCATGTTTGGTTTGTCTGATGGTGGGAGTTGTTGGGAGGGGGTGGAGTAGAGGTGTCGGTGTTCGTCCATGTTCGGTTTTTCTGATGGTGGAGGAAGTTGTGAGGGGATGGAGTAGAGGTGTTGGTGTACGTCCATTTTGGGGTTGTCTGATGGTAGTGGGAGGTGGGGGGGATGGAGTAGAGGTGTCGGTGCTCCTCCATGTTGGGTTTGTCTGATGGTGGGGGGATGGAGTAGAAGTGTCGGTGCTCATTCATGTTGGGTTTGTCTGGTGGGGAAGTTGGGAGGTGGGGGATGGAGCAGAGATGCCGGTTCTCCTCCATGTTGGGTTTGTCTGATGGTGGGTGAAGTTGTGAGGGGATGGAGTAGAGGTGTTGGTGTACGTCCATTTTGGGGTTGTCTGATGGTGGTGGGAGGTGGGGGGGATGGAGTAGAGGTGTCGGTGCTCCTCAATGTTGGGTTTGTCTGATGGTGGGGGGATGGAGTAGAGGTGTTGGTGCTCCTCAATGTTGGGTTTGTCTGATGGTGGGGGGATTGAGTAGAGGTGTCGGTGCTCATTCATGTTGGGTTTGTCTGGTGGGGAAGGTGGGGGATGGAGCAGAGATGCCGGGTTCTCCTCCATGTTGGGTTTGTCTGATGGTGGGTGAAGTTGATAGGTGGGGGATGGAGTATAGGTGTCGGTTCTCCTCCATTTTGGGTTTGTCTGATGGTGGGGGAAGTTGGGAGGTGGGGGGATGGAGTAGAGGTGTCTGTTGTCTGATGGTGGGGGGATGGAGTAGAGATGTCAGTGCTCCTTCATGTTGGCTTTGTCTGATGGTGGGGGGGATGGAGTAGAGGGGTTGGTGCTCCTTCATGTTGGGTTTGTCTGATGGTGGGGGAAGTTGGGAGGTGGGGGGATGGAGTAGAGGTGTCTGTTCTCCTCCATGTTGGGTTTGTCTGATGGTGAGGAGAGGTGGGGGGGGGGATTGAGTAGAGGTGTTGGTGCTCGTCCATGTTGGGTTTGTCTGATGGTGAGGAGAGGTGGGGGAGGATGGAGTAGAGGGGTTGGTGCTCCTTCATGTTGGGTTTGTCTAATGATGGGGGAAGTTGGGAGGTGGGGGGATGGAGTAGAGGTGTCGGTGCTCCTCCATATTGGGTTTGTCTGATGGTGGGATGGAGTAGAGGTTTTGGTTCTCCTCCTCCATGTTGGGTTTGTCTGATGGTGAGGAGAGGTGGGGGGGATTGAGTAGAGGTGTTAGTGCTCGTTCATGTTGGGTTTGTCTGATGGTGAGGAGAGGTGGGAGGGATTGAGTAGAGGTGTTAGTGCTCGTTCATGTTGGGTTTGTCTGATGGTGAGGAGAGGTGGGAGGGATTGAGTAGAGGTGTTAGTGCTCGTTCATGTTGGGTTTGTCTGATGGTGAGGAGAGGTGGGAGGGATTGAGTAGAGGTGTTAGTGCTCGTTCATGTTGGGTTTGTCTGATGGTGAGGAGAGGTGGGGGGGATTGAGTAGAGGTGTTAGTGCTCGTTCATGTTGGGTTTGTCTGATGGTGAGGAGAGGTGGGGGGGATTGAGTAGAGGTGTTAGTGCTCGTTCATGTTGGGTTTGTCTGATGGTGAGGAGAGGTGGGAGGGATTGAGTAGAGGTGTTAGTGCTCGTTCATGTTGGGTTTGTCTGATGGTGAGGAGAGGTGGGGGGGATTGAGTAGAGGTGTTGGTGCTCGTTCATGTTGGGTTTGTCTGATGGTGAGGAGAGGTGGGGGAGGATGGAGTAGAGGGGTTGGTGCTCCTTCATGTTGGGTTTTTCTAATGGTGGGGGAAGTTGGGAGGTGGGGGGATGGAGTAGAGGTGTCGGTTCTCCTCCATGTTGGGTTTGTCTGATGGTGGGGGAAGTTGGGAGGTGGGGGTATGGAGTAGTGGTGTAGGTGCTTCTCCATGTTGGATTTGTCTTATTTTTGGGAAAATTAGGAGGTGGGGCTGTGCTCCTCCATGTTGGGTTTGTCTGATGGTGGGGGGATTGAGTAGAGGTGTCGGTGCTCATTCATGTTGGGTTTGTCTGGTGGGTAAACTGGGATGGGAGGATGGAGTAGAGGTGTCGGTGCTCCTCCATGTTGGGTTTGTCTGATGGTGGGGAAAGTTGGGAGGTAGGGATAGGATTAGAGGTGTCAGTTCTCCTCCATGTTGGGTTTGTCTGATGGTGGGCAAGTTGGGAGATGGGGGGGTTGGAGTAGAGGTGTCGGTGCTCCTCCATGTTGGGTTTGTCTGATGGTGGGGAAAGTTGGGAGGAGGAGGGAGTAGAGGTGTCGGGGTTTCTCTATGTTGGGTTTGTCTGATAGGGGAAGTTGGGAGGTAGGGGAATGGAGTAGAGGTGTCGGTGCTCATTCATGTTGGGTTTGTCTGATGGTGGGGGAGGTTGGGGGATGGATTAGAGGTGTCAGTTCTCCTCCATGTTGGGTTTGTCTGATGGTGGGGCAAGTTGGGAGATGGGGGGATGGAGTAGAGTTGTCGGTGCTCCTCCATGTTTGGTTTGTCTGATGGTGGGGGTAGTTGGGAGGGGGTGGAGTAGAGGTGTCGGTGTTCGTCCATGTTCGGTTTTTCTGATGGTGGAGGAAGTTGGGAGGTGAGGGGATGGAGTAGAGGTGTTGGTGTATGTCCATTTTGGGGTTGTCTGATGGTGGGGGAAGGTGGGAGGTGGGGGGGATGGAGTAGAGGTGTCGGTGCTCCTCCATGTTGGGTTTGTCTGATGGTGGGGGGATGGAGTAGAGGTGTTGGTGCTCCTCAATGTTGGGTTTGTCTGCTGGTGGGGGGATGGAGTAGAGGTGTTGGTGCTCCTCAATGTTGGGTTTGTCTGCTGGTGGGGGGATGGAGTAGAGGTGTTGGTGCTCCTCAATGTTGGGTTTGTCTGCTGGTGGGGGGATGGAGTAGAGGTGTCGGTGCTCATTCATGTTGGGTTTGTCTGGTGGGGAAGTTGGGAGGTGGGGAGTGGAGCAGAGGTGTCGGTTCTCCTCCATGTTGGGTTTGTCTGATGGTGGGTGAAGTTGATAGGTGGGGGATGGAGTAGAGGTGTCGGTTCTCCTCCATGTTGGGTTTGTCTGATGGTGGGGGAAGTTGGGAGGTGGGGGGATGGAGTAGAGGTGTCTGTTGTCTGATGGTGGGTGGATGGAGTAGAGGGGTTGGTGCTCCTTCATGTTGGGTTTGTCTGATGGTGGGGGAAGTTGGGAGGTGGGGGAATGGAGTAGAAGTGTCGGTGCTCCACCATATTGGGTTTGTCTGATGGTGGGATGGAGTAGAGGTGTTGGTTCTCCTCCTCCATGTTGGGTTTGTCTGATGGTGAGGAGAGGTGGGGATTGAGTAGAGGTGTTGGTGCTCGTCCATGTTGGGTTTGTCTAATGGTGGGGGAAGTTGGGAGGTGGGGGGGATGGAGTAGAGGTGTCGGTTCTCCTCCATGTTTGGTTTGTCTGATGGTGGGGGGATGGAGTAGAGGTGTTGGTGCTCCTCAATGTTGGGTTTGTCTGATGGTGGGGGGATTAAGTAGAGGTGCCGATGCTCATTCATGTTGGGTTTGTCTGGTGGGGAAGTTGGGAGGTGGGGGATGGAGCAGAGGTGTCGGTTCTCCTCCATGTTGGGTTTGTCTGATGGTGGGTGAAGTTGGGAGGTGGGGGGATGGAGTAGAGGTGTCGGTGCTCCTCCATGTTGGGTTTGTCTGATGGTGGGGGGACGGAATAGAGGGGTTGGTGCTCCTCCATGTTGGGGGTTGTCTGATGGTGAGGAGAGGTGGGGAGCTTTGTCTGATGGTGGGGGAGGTTGGGAGATGGGGGGGGTGGAATAGAGGTGTTGGTGCTCCTCCATGTTTGGTTTGTCTGGTGGGGAAAGTTGGGAGGTGGGGGGGTTGGAGTAGAGGTGTCGGTGCTCCTCCATGTTGGGTTTGTCTGATGGTGGGGGAAGTAGAGTGGGGGTGGAGTAGTGATGTCGTTGCTCCTCCATGTATACATATCCCAGGACTCTGGTGCTTTGCGGGGTGAGTGGCGCACAGTAATGAGATCTGACACAGAAACGCTTCTACTGGCTGATCATAGAGTCCCAAGAAGACCAGATCGGCTCTATGATACAGTAACCCGGCAGTGCAATGATGTTACATCACTTCCTGTTTCTGCAGCGCCATTTTTGATAATGGAATGGATTGGTTATCATAGATCTCGGTGTTATGAATGATTTTAAAGGCAGAGGAGGGATTTGGGGGTCTTGTAGATCTCTTCAAAGAGGACCTGTCACTTCTATTGCTGTCAAAGGACAGCGGAGGAGTTCTATGGGTTATACTGCCCCCTACAGGAGAACGGGGCACAGGTCTGCCGGTATAACACTCCCATCATGCTTCAGTCTCTGGTTGGTGTTTCGAGAGATGGAAGATCGATTGTTTTTCTTTATTACTCATTAGAGAGCGGAGAGATCAGCGCTGGAGCCCACCATGATGAAAAGTCACCCCCATAATGCAATGGGCTCTGCTACAGGCGCTCTCTCAGCTGATTCTACTCCTCCCCCCACTCTCCTCATGTAATCCGGCCCCCAAAGATCACTTTAGAATTTACCCACCCCTGAGGTCTCTGGGACTGTGAATATCCAACAAGTTCTGTCCCGGAACTCCCGCTACTTCCTGCTATGACTATAGATGGTGTGCTGAGGTTTCTCCCCGCCCCCCACCAGATCTTCTCCCCGCCCCCCACCAGATCTTCTCCCCGCCCCCCACCAGATCTTCTCCCCCCCACCACCTGATCTTCTCCCCGCCCCCCACCAGATCTTCTCCCCCCCACCACCTGATCTTCTCCCCGCCCCCCACCAGATCTTCTCCCCGCCCCCCACCAGATCTTCTCCCCGCCCCCCACCAGATCTTCTCCCCACCCCCCACCAGATCTTCTCCCCCCCCACCACCTGATCTTCTCCCCGCCCCCCACCAGATCTTCTCCCCGCCCCCCACCAGATCTTCTCCCCCCCACCACCTGATCTTCTCCCCGCCCCCCCACCAGATCTTCTCCCCGCCCCCCACCAGATCTTCTCCCCGACCCCCACCAGATCTTCTCCCCGCCCCCCACCAGATCTTCTCCCCCCCACCACCTGATCTTCTCCCCGCCCCCCACCAGATCTTCTCCCCGCCCCCCCACCAGATCTTCTCCCCGCCCCCCACCAGATCTTCTCCCCGCCCCCCACCAGATCTTCTCCCCCCCCACCACCTGATCTTCTCCCCGCCCCCCCACCAGATCTTCTCCCCCCCACCACCTGATCTTCTCCCCGCCCCCCCCACCAGATCTTCTCCCCGCCCCCCACCAGATCTTCTCCCCGCCCCCCACCAGATCTTCTCCCCGCCCCCCACCAGATCTTCTCCCCGCCCCCCACCTGATCTTCTCCCCACCACCACCTGATCTTCTCCCCACCCCCCACCAGATCTTCTCCCCCCCCACCACCTGATCTTCTCCCCGCCCCCCACCAGATCTTCTCCCCGCCCCCCACCAGATCTTCTCCCCGCCCCCCACCAGATCTTCTCCCCGCCCCCCACCAGATCTTCTCCCCGCCCCCCACCAGATCTTCTCCCCACCCCCCACCAGATCTTCTCCCCGCCCCCCACCAGATCTTCTCCCCGCCCCCCACCTGATCTTCTCCCCACCACCACCTGATCTTCTCCCCACCCCCCCACCAGATCTTCTCCCCGCCCCCCACCAGATCTTCTCCCCACCCCCCACCTGATCTTCTCCCCACCACCCACCAGCTCTTCTCCCCGCCCCCCACCAGATCTTCTCCCCACCCCCCACCTGATCTTCTCCCCACCCCCCACCTGATCTTCTCCCCGCCCCCCCACCAGATCTTCTCCCCACCCCCCACCTGATCTTCTCCCCACCACCCACCAGCTCTTCTCCCCGCCCCCCCACCAGCTCTTCTCCCCGCCCCCCCCCCCAGCTCTTCTCCCCACCCCCCCCACCAGCTCTTCTCCCCGCCCCCCACCAGCTCTTCTCCCCGCCCCCCACCAGCTCTTCTCCCCGCCCCCCACCAGCTCTTCTCCCCGCCCCCCCACCAGCTCTTCTCCCCGCCCCCCCACCAGCTCTTCTCCCCCCCCACCAGCTCTTCTCCCCCCCACCACCTGATCTTCTCCCCACCCCCCCACCTGATCTTCTCCCCGCCCCCCACCAGCTCTTCTCCCCGCCCCCCACCAGCTCTTCTCCCCGCCCCCCCACCAGCTCTTCTCCCCGCCCCCCCACCAGCTCTTCTCCCCGCCCCCCCACCAGCTCTTCTCCCCGCCCCCCACCAGCTCTTCTCCCCGCCCCCCCACCAGCTCTTCTCCCCCCCACCACCACCACCAGCTCTTCTCCCCCCCCACCACCTGATCTTCTCCCCGCCCCCCACCAGCTCTTCTCCCCACCCCCCACCTGATCTTCTCCCCACCCCCCACCTGATCTTCTCCCCGCCCCCCACCAGCTCTTCTCCCCGCCCCCCCCACCAGCTCTTCTCCCCGCCCCCCCACCAGATCTTCTCCCCGCCCCCCACCAGCTCTTCTCCCCACCCCCCACCTGATCTTCTCCCCACCCCCCCCACCAGCTCTTCTCCCCGCCCCCCACCAGCTCTTCTCCCCACCCCCCACCAGCTCTTCTCCCCCCCCACCACCTGATCTTCTCCCAGCTCTTCTCCCCGCCCCCCACCAGCTCTTCTCCCCCGCCCCCCACCAGCTCTTCTCCCCGCCCCCCACCAGCTCTTCTCCCCCCCACCACCAGATCTTCTCCCCACCCCCCCCAGCTCTTCTCCCCACCCCCCCCAGCTCTTCTCCCCGCCCCCCCACCAGCTCTTCTCCCCGCCCCCCCACCAGCTCTTCTCCCCGCCCCCCCACCAGCTCTTCTCCCCCCCCCACCAGCTCTTCTCCCCGCCCCCCCACCAGCTCTTCTCCCCCCCACAACCTGATCTTCTCCCCCGCCCCCCCACCAGCTCTTCTCCCCACCCCCCACCTGATCTTCTCCCCACCCCCCACCAGCTCTTCTCCCCGCCCCCCCACCAGCTCTTCTCCCCACCCCCCACCAGCTCTTCTCCCCCCCACCACCTGATCTTCTCCCAGCTCTTCTCCCCGCCCCCCCACCAGCTCTTCTCCCCGCCCCCCACCAGCTCTTCTCCCCGCCCCCCACCAGCTCTTCTCCCCCCCACCACCTGATCTTCTCCCCGCCCCCCACCAGCTCTTCTCCCCCCCACCACCAGATCTTCTCCCCGCCCCCCACCTGATCTTCTCCCCGCCCCCCCACCAGCTCTTCTCCCCGCCCCCCCACCAGCTCTTCTCCCCGCCCCCCCACCAGCTCTTCTCCCCGCCCCCCCACCAGCTCTTCTCCCCCCCACCACCTGATCTTCTCTCCCAGCTCTTCTCCCCGCCCCCCACCAGCTCTTCTCTCCGCCCCCCCCCAGCTCTTCTCCCCACCCCCCCCACCAGCTCTTCTCCCCGCCCCCCACCAGCTCTTCTCCCCGCCCCCCCACCAGCTCTTCTCCCCGCCCCCCACCAGCTCTTCTCCCCGCCCCCCCACCAGCTCTTCTCCCCGCCCCCCCACCAGCTCTTCTCCCCGCCCCCCCACCAGCTCTTCTCCCCGCCCCCCCACCAGCTCTTCTCCCCGCCCCCCCACCAGCTCTTCTCCCCGCCCCCCCCACCAGCTCTTCTCCCCGCCCCCCCACCAGCTCTTCTCCCCGCCCCCCCCAGCTCTTCTCCCGCCCCCCACCAGCTCTTCTCCCCGCCCCCCCACCAGCTCTTCTCCCCCCCACCACCTGATCTTCTCCCCGCCCCCCACCAGCTCTTCTCCCCACCCCCCACCTGATCTTCTCCCCGCCCCCCACCAGCTCTTCTCCCCCGCCCCCCCACCAGCTCTTCTCCCCACCCCCCACCAGCTCTTCTCCCCCCCCACCACCTGATCTTCTCCCAGCTCTTCTCCCCGCCCCCCACCAGCTCTTCTCCCCGCCCCCCACCAGCTCTTCTCCCCGCCCCCCACCAGCTCTTCTCCCCCCCACCACCTGATCTTCTCCCCCGCCCCCCCACCAGCTCTTCTCCCCCCCCCACCACCAGATCTTCTCCCCGCCCCCCACCTGATCTTCTCCCCGCCCCCCCACCAGCTCTTCTCCCCGCCCCCCCACCAGCTCTTCTCCCCGCCCCCCCACCAGCTCTTCTCCCCACCCCCCCACCTGATCTTCTCCCCACCCCCCACCTGATCTTCTCCCCACCCCCCCACCAGCTCTTCTCCCCGCCCCCCCCCAGCTCTTCTCCCCACCCCCCCACCAGCTCTTCTCCCCGCCCCCCCACCAGCTCTTCTCCCCGCCCCCCACCAGCTCTTCTCCCCGCCCCCCACCAGCTCTTCTCCCGCCCCCCACCAGCTCTTCTCCCCGCCCCCCACCAGCTCTTCTCCCCGCCCCCCACCAGCTCTTCTCCCCGCCCCCCCACCAGCTCTTCTCCCCACCCCCCACCTGATCTTCTCCCCACCCCCCACCTGATCTTCTCCCCCCCACCTCCCCCCCCCCACCAGCTCTTCTCCCCGCCCCCCCCAGCTCTTCTCCCCGCCCCCCCACCAGCTCTTCTCCCCGCCCCCTCC